>NW_021820703.1:0-288896 GCF_901001135.1 Rhinatrema bivittatum
ATCAGCCTACGGGGTAGGCCCCATAGGCCTCACCGACAGCTGGTGGAGCTGCACAGGAGAGAGACGGACTAGGAGCTTCACCTATACTAATCCCTTTGCTCTTGGGTTGAGACCTTGGGTTCTGGTGGCCAGCGGTTCTTCAGCAAGAATCTCTATGGCAATGGCATAAGTGTCAATCCAGGGCCAGGCTAGAGTCAGAGACAGGCAGCAAACAAGAATGGTCCATGTCCAGACGAGGGTCATTTGCAGAACTCAGTCAGATAAGGATATGAGTTGTGCTGGTGGCATCCTGCTGCGAAGAAACTGGCATCTTCCAGACCCTGAAGGGGTGAGTGCTGCTAGTCACTGTAGCTCCTGCGACCGGCAAATGTAACAGCTACGTATAAATCACACAATATCGGCTCTTATACACCTTATATATTCCGGGTACCCCAATTGTAAACAATGCTTCAAAATATTGATACACCTGGCATTCTCTTTAAATTAATGAAGAACTAGCTACCATATATTTGTGGGACCTCTCCTCACAGGGTCATTGGATTTATTTTTTTCGGATAAAGATGTATACGATGGGTCGATTATCACACCTCGATCCACTTGGTTACCTCCGGGTCCAGTGGACCCAGCTATAGCTACATTCATACAGTTAGTATTGAAAGATCTGGCTGTATTAGAAGATCAAGATAATTTCAAAAGAAATCAATTTGCCACTGATTGGTCAACTTTACAACATCGAGCCATTAAACAGTTGTCCGAGAACAAAGGGATTACTGTAAAGCCAGCTGATAAAGGAGGGGCAGTAGTCATACAAGATACCCAAGATTACGTTGCTGAAATTCAGCGTCAGCTACGTGATGTGACATACTATCTTCCATTAGAAGAAAATCCTACTTCAGCTCTTCAAGAACAGATTGAAACTTTAGTTGATCAAGGTGTAAAGATGGGGTTCGTAACAACGAGAGAAGCTAGAGCATTAAAATAAAACATCTGATTGACCCTGTACTGTATACTTTGCCTAAGGTACATAAAAATTTGGAACAACCTCCTGGATGCCCTATCGTGGCAGGTAGGGGATCGGGTGTTGGAGCCATTATCCACATATTTGGATTTCTTCTTAAAACCATTTGTGAAGGAAGCCCGCTCTTTCATTCAGGATACTTCACATATGTTGCGGATATTACAGGAAGTTACTGATCTTCCTAATGAATATTGGTTAGTTACTTTGGACATTTCATCATTATATACAAATATTCCGCAGCAAGAGGCGTTTACACTTATGGAACAGTTTTTTCATCAGCGCCAGCGACCACATAGAGTCCCTTCATCATTTTTGTCTGAATGTCTGCGGTTGGTATTGTTCAAAAAATTTTTTCAGTTTGATGGGCAGTTTTTCTTACAAATACGAGGTGTGGCAATGGGTGCTACAGTTGCACCGGATATCGCTAACCTCTATGTTACACAATTTGAGGAGCGATATCTGTATTCTTCACAATGGTTTAAAAAAATGCTAATATACAAACGTTACATTGATGATATCTTTTTTATTTGGTTGTCATCATTAGAGGATCTCCGAACTTTTTTGTGTTGGTTCAATTCATTAGATCCACATTTACAATTTACTGCCCAATATGAATAGACGGCGATAGCCTTTTTGGATATATGGATCAGGTGTGAAGGTGATAAAATCAGTACTACTCTGTACCGAAAAACAACAGATCGGAATAATTATTTACGATACTCCAGTGTTCATCCGTCCCGCCTTAAAGACGGGTTACCCATCTCACAATTCCTCGACTACGCCGAATATGTTCTACTGACATAGAATTTCGTGCTCAAGCAATGGAGCTGTCTGATAGATTTTGTCAAAAGGGCTATCCTAAATCAGTCATTAAGAGAGCCTTTAAAAGGGCATTATTTGCAAATAGAGAATTGCTTCTGGATTATCAACAACGTCCCTTTTCTAAACATCGTACTTGTACTTTAAGATACTCTATTCAAGCTCAGTCAGTTATTAATGTGATTCGCAGTCATTGGCAAGTGTTGGCTTTACATGAAGCTTTCCAAACAGGCCCAAGATTTACGTTTTTTAGAGGACAAAATTTACGAGATATGGTGGTACATTCCACCTTTCAATCAATGGCGGTGAGTTTGATGAGCGGGGGTCATTACCCGTGTGGCCATTGTGAAATGTGTTCTCTGTCATGGTCTGGTGAGGAATGGCAGGAATTACATTCAAATGTAAAGGTGAAACTTAGATCTATGACGTCCTGTGAATCTGAGGGCGTCATTTATGTTATACAATGTCCGTGTCGATTGAGTTACGTGGGGAGAACAAAAGGAAAATTCGTACTCGATTGATCGAACATAGAAGTTGCCTGAAGACGTTAAAAATGGCGGCCCCTCTTGTACAACACTGTGTTTCACACAAACATGTTTTCACCGATTTACGGTGGCTAATCATAGAAAAAATCCGGCCTAGCTGTAGAGGAGGAGATATTCAGTATCATCTTAACAAACGGGAACACCACTGGATTTATACTTTAAACACAATGGATCCATGTGGTCTGAACGAGAAAATCAATTGGTATTCATTAATTTGAATACAATTTTTGTGGCAAACAATAAATATGTTGGATCGCTTAGATTCTTTTGGATTTGCAGGAATACAATGAGGAGTTGTTGCCTTAAATCAATTCGGGTTTAAGTTTCCCGCCATTAGGGGCGGGACTGAATTTTTGTTTTGAAAATAGACAACGTGAGGAGAACTACAGCCCAGTTCAGTCCATTTCTCCTACCTGTATTATATAGCTTAAACCGACCTGTTTGAAGACTACGCTAGCAGCGGATTGTTACATTCTCAAAAAAGTAGACGCAAAAGAAAGACGACGTGATGGAGAACTGAGCTGGAGAGAGCCTATGTATTGATCCGACCTAGTTGGCGACAGTGTTTAACCAATTAGGAAGCAAGAGAGGGGAGGGACTTCCGTTTCCAGCTCTTTAAAAGCCATCCGGTATGAGCCATGTTTCAAAGAATGGCGATTCCAACGTGGGATCGCGGCTATAAGAATACAACGATTGAATGTAGCTATTGAACTCTCTTACTGGTTGTTTTGTCACAGAATAAGATGGAAAGTTTTGTCCCCTGAAGCAGGACCTCAAGAGAGGGGGTCCGAAACGCGATCGTGTTGGGATATGCAGATAAGTACTGTTGCTGAATATATTGATCTCCGGAATGAGAAAAAGTGACGATTTCCATATATGACTGTGTTTGAAGTTTTCATCAGCTTTGAAAAAAAGATTTAATTCACAAAAAAATGTGGTGAAAAAATATGTAAAAAATACTTGAAAAAATACAAAGCAAAATGGACCAAGAACCATAAGATAGAGTCTGGTAAAAATACCATGACCCTGTGAGGAGAGGTCCCACAAATATATGGTAGCTAGTTCTTCATTAATTTAAAGAGAATACCAGGTGTACCAATATTTTGAAGCACAGCTACGTATAAGCCATGACTACTTTGCTAACTGTAGGTTTGTTGTATAACACTATGGGCTGGATTTTAAAAGCCTTATGCGCGTGGGGGGGGGGTTTACGCGCGCCGGGCCTATTTTAAAAAGGCCCGGCGACGCGCGTAAAGCCCCAGGACGCGTGTAAGTTCTGGGTCTTGCAGAAAGGAGCGGTCCGGGGGCGGGCCCAGAGGCCTCCAACACAGCGGCCATTGCCGCTGTGTTGAAGGATTGCATGCCGGCAGGCTCCCGGCATGCGCAACTTGCACCTGCCTCCAGTGATGATACAACTTTTGGGGGGGATTAGAGTAGGGCTAAGGGGGGGAAAGGTTAGGGGAAGGGGTGGTAAGGTCAGGCTAGGGGGAAAGGAAGTTCCCTCCCAGGCCGCTCCGATTTCAGAGCGGCCTGGGAGGGAACAGGGAAGGCAGCGCTCGGCGCACAATTGTGCACCCCCTTGCACCCCTGATTTTATAACTTGCGCGCAAGTTATAAAATCGGGTGTACATGTGCACGCGCCGGGTAGCATACACACATGTATGCCCACGCTCACCCTTTTAAAATCTACCCCTATGTGTTATTCTGTAAACAGGATACCCAATTCATATTTTTTTAAAATCATTATTGGTATCTTGGGCAGCAGAATGCTTTTTTGGTTGGGGGGGCAACCAAGTTCTGCACCAAGCTCCACCCACATTCTCACTGCCAATTTTTTTTATTTAAATGTACAGTTAGTTATTCTATGTTATATATATCTTGCATAAATCATAAGAGTATACATATTTATTTCTAGACCAATTAAATGCTTCATGCTAGAAAACCAGACATACTGGTAAAGGAGAAAAATGATAAAAACAGCATTACTAATAGAAATATCAGTACTAAGTGACTATTTGTGATCACAGACCACCCCCTAACACACATACAGATCTCTACAATGAGGGAAGAATAGAATAGTTTCCCCGACACCCTCACCATACAAACAAATTTCCATTGTCAGCGAGTTACAGAAAAACAAATTTCTCCTCCACAACCAAGCATATTATGAAAACATCAATCATAATAGTAAAACCATACCAATAAAAAGAATAAATATTTCAAAACAGCTGATGAATAGAACATTTAATAATTAAAACCTCAGAAAAGCTAATATATTTCCCAAAACACCAGCAAACTATTTCAAAACAGCAGACACATCAAATAACATTCAATCTTGAAACTAATAAGGTTTAATCAAAAAATCTCCCGCTCTCCATATCTGGGATTTTTTTTTATTTCCAGTCACCCTGTGATTGCTGTGGATTGGAAGAAGGAGGCCACACAAACTTTACCCTCTCTCTCACACACACCATTTCTGTCTCTCACTACACTACTTCCTCTCTCTCATACACATACATATCCAGGCTGTGACTCACACACATAAGCTCTCTCTCCCTCACATATGCACAGACTCTGACTCATACACACACACACACAGGCTCTCTAGCTCTCATACATATGCGCACACATACACACTCTATGGCTCTCGTTCACAAGCACAACACACACACATGCTTTTCTGGCTCTCATATACTCCTCCCCAGAAGTTTTGCTTCTCAGCTCCTAGCAGTCTTGTTCTCCTGCCCCTTCTCTCCTTCCAGACTCCCATTCTCCAGCTCTCTTGCTCCCCAGCCTCCCACTCCCCAGCTCCCTCTCCCCTCCCAGATCACACCACTTCCCAGTAGTCTTGCTCCCCTCCTCTCCAGACCCCCTCATTCCCCAGCAGTCTTGCTTCCCTCCTCACCCAGATCCAGTACTTCCCAGCAATCTTGCTATCCTCCTTCCCAGACCTCTCACTTCCCAGCAGTCTTGCTCTTCTCCTCTCTCAGACCCCTCATTCCCCAGCAGTCATGCTCCCCTCCTCTCCACACCCCCTCACGCCCCAGCAGTTCCCCTCCTTCTCAGACCTCTCACTCCCCAGTCTTGCTCTCCTCCTCTCCCAGACCTCTCATTCTCCAGCAGTCTCTCTCTCTCCTGTCCTATTCTTCCCCTCCTGGACCCCTACTCCCCAGCAGTTTTGCTTCCCAGCCCCCTCTTCTCTCCTGGACCCCCACTCCCTAGTAGCCTTGCTCCCAGCCCCCTCTCTTCAGCAGTCTTGTTCCCCAGTCCCCTCTCCCCTCCCATAACTTCTTATTGTCACTCCTTATGTTCCCCCACAATCCCCTTACTCACTGCAGGTAGGACAGCCAATTATTTCCTTTCTGCTGCTTCTGCTCCCCCTCACTAACTTTTATGCTCCTAAACAGTCAGAGGATCATGGCCATGTAGCACAGTCTGCTTTCTTTCTCCTCACCCATTGACGCCTGTTGTCCTCATTCAGGTGTCAGCAGCCAGGAAGAAGGAAGTAGCTGAAATACTGCAAAACTTGTGATCCTTCAATTCTTTAGGAGCCAGAATGGCCCCTGTGCTCCCCCCCCCCCCCCCATTCTGATGCCTATGATTGTCAATGACAATTTGTATATGTGTTGCCAAAATAGTACCTAAAGTGACACCTGCTTAGAGCTTTACCATGGTGGTAATTAGCTTGTAAATAGAATCCCTTCCTCCTTCTTTCAGGAAATTCCCATATTTCAGATTCTCCATGCATAATCTCTCTGAATTTAACAAAGTGAACTGAATATTTATAAATGCCTATAGCAACCTATGATTCTCTAATTACAGACTGCCAATTCAATGATTGACCTATGATTAATAATAGTCTGTTGGCATCTGCTCATTTGTAGAAATGAGTTATGGAATGTGGCAGTAGTGCCTTGCATTAACAATCATCTTCTCTTAGAATATAGCACGGAAGAAAAGGTTGAATATTAAAGACAAAATTAAAGCTAGTAGAAAAATCTGTCCCCCATATTTGCTTACAGGTAAACTTTGTAAATCAGATTAAAATGTTGCATTATATCACTTTTTGATGGAGGATCCATTTTACATATAAATGCAAAAGAAGAGATAAAATTAAGATCAATGGACTATAGAAATAGCCAGTTTATGGCTAGACATTCACAGGCTGCCTGGCTGGAAGATTCTCTCAGAGAATGAATGAAGAAAATATTGATCTTGCTAGCCAATTTAAAGCAGTATGTGTTTGTAGGAGCACAGGAAGATCCAGACTTACATGATATCCTTTAAAAGAATAAATAGGTTATCAGTGCGTTATGCAAGGAAGACATTCCCTTGTCTATAGGTCTCCAAATCTCAAGCAATAAAAGGGAAGACAATTGTGACTTTAAAGTCCTAACTATACAGTGGAGATCATTATGCATACTGTAGTGCTGAAGGAATCATTGCTATTCCTATTGCTTTATTGTTTAGCAGTATTAAACAAATTCTTTTCAGCACAAAGGTGTACATGAGCAGGGGCATCACAAGGGATGGGGCAAGAAGGGTGAGCAGACCAGATGTCATCAGGGGAGTGCCATGTCATTCTTTTGAGTCAGTCTGCAAGCCTGAAAGGAAGGGGAGGGATGCCAAAAAAAAAACCCAACTCTTGTGTGGGGCACCATTTTGTGCAACAACTAGCCTGTATAGAAGAAGAAAGTTCCTTGAGAAAGATACATGCATACAACTGACATGGGCGAGCAGGGCTCTTAAAATCCGCCCCTTTATGTATAATGAACTGCATTATTCTGTACTGGTACCGTTCTTTTAATACAGTCCTTTTGTAATTTGTTTTTAGAAATTCTAATAAATATGTCCTGGGCATCCCTCCCCGACGCAGCCTCTGGCGAAACACGGGTCCGTGTCGGGGGACCCTTGGTTGAAAAATCATGCCGATGTTATACAGTGGAGTTGCCGCTTTTGAATAAAGAACTTTTTTGGACATATAAACTGTTTTTGAGATTTTGGATTGTATCACCTTTATCCAGCATTTGTTGTGTATTTACAATTTGCTGAATGCTGGCTTCCGCTTGGTTGCTTATGGATTGGTCTCTTCAAGTAACATTCCCCTGAAGAAGCCAGGTTGGCGAAACAAGGCCCTTGTTGGGATAGAAGATAAAATCATGTAAATGGAACACACACCACTAATGAAGGAGTTAGAACTGGTGATTTTAGAGATCTAAAAGTTAAAATTATACAATTTACAGTGGTGTTTTCCCATTATAAAAGACCAACTACAACATTATATGTTTTGGTGATGTAAAGAGCATTAAGGGAAAGATTGAGGTAAGACGTAGTATAGAGTTGAGGGTTATCAGTATTAGGCTCAAATCAATATCTAGTGACAATTGTTATTATGTGGAGATAAAGCAATTAATGATGTATCAGGGATTGATATTGATTTTATGTAAAAATTGAAAAATTTACATTTTCAATTGAATCTTCAATAAAATAGTATCATTTTAGGAAAAACAATATTTTCTGTATGATTAATTGATAGGTGAGAGTGCTTTTTTCTTTTCCCCTAAGTTTCATTTGGGTTTGTTTTTTTTGCATATAATAGTACAAACTAGCACAGGTGAAATATATTGCCTTTATTTTATATATATATATATATATATATATATATATATATATATATATATTACACTACACACTTGGCCATAAAATTCATTGCATTGGGTCTGGAATACAGTCCACCATTGCTCAGGTCTTCTTGTTTTGTAAAAGACAGGAGCTTAGGCATCTGTGCTGGTGCTACTTTGCCCCACCTACCATAAAAGCATTGGGAATGTGATTAGGGATGCACTATGTGTGGTTAAGAAGCTGCTCTGGGCATTTGCTATGCCCCACTATGTATATTGTGTGCTTTTATTCGGCATGACACCTGTCCCTGCTGGTCACCCTGCCACAGCTCCCAGGGTAACTATTCTCACCCACCAGCTAAGTGCTGCAGCTATATCTGACTAGTAACATTTCTAGGCCATTTATGTCACTGTTAAATATATCGAGGATGAGGTCTGACAAATGTAATCCATCTGGTTGGAATAACCCAGCTGTCATCTATCAGGTCATGATGGGCAGACAGACATTGAATAATAGGCATGAACTTTTGCATCAACTTGTTGATCTTATTCTTGTCTTTTCCAAAGCTTGATAGGACTGCTCACCCTACCATATGTGCCTAGGTGTGGATGGCAGGACCAAATGATGTGCACATCAGGGAAAAGATCCGTAATTGCAATGCAGTCCCTCTGCATCCTTTGTACTAGCTCCACACTGTGTGTTGTTGCCAAGTCATTTCCCCCCTAGGTGGAGAAATATTGCCCAAAGTGGGGACCGCTATCTGCTCAAGTTAGCTCAATTTGATGCCAGGCTGTGCTCAAATGCATTCCAAGGGGCCTAGCTTTTGCTCTCTTGTGTGCCCATTGTATAAAGGTGTGCCCTATGTGTTATGATTTCACCTGCTATAGAGCCTCATTGTACCCTGACTATGACACCTCCCCACCAGCAGAGGTCTCCTTGGAGCTCCGCCCCATGCATTTCATGTTAGCATTTCATAGCTCTTTCAATTCAGGCTGTGATGCAGCCTCCTAGCCACCAGGAATACTCTGCAAACCATGCCAAACTCCTCCTCTTATCCGCCCTCATCCCTATATAACCCTGCCTGCTTGTTCCCTGCCTTGATGTCTTCAAATTGGGTCTGCCTTGGCTCATTGCCCTGATCTCTTGCCTTGCAATTGTAACCATCCAGCCTTCTCGCTCATTTCCTTGCCTTGCCTTGTGGCCATCCAGCCTTCTTGCTCCTCGCCTTGTGGCCATCTAGCCTTCTCGCTCATTTCCTTGCCTTGTGGCCTTCCAGCCTTCTTGCTCCTTGCCTTGTGGCCTACCTAGGTCTTTTCTAGCTCTGTGGCCTATCTAGGCTTTCCTTGATCTACGGCCTATCTCAGGCTCCTTAGCCCAGTGTGCCTTCGGGCCTTTCTGTTCGGTGTTCCCTATTCAGTGTGTCCTGTTCTTGTCAGTCCTGTCCTTGTCTTGTCCTGATGCACTCCAGCCTCAGTTCCAGTCCTTGCCTGCACTCAAGCCACAATTCCAATCCTTGCTTGTATTCAAGATGCAGTTTCAGTCCTTGCCTGCATTCAAGATCCTGTCCCAGTTCTTGCCTACATTCAAGATCTAGTTCCAGTCCTTACCAGCACTCTATACCAATATCAGCTTTTTCCCTAGTCAGCACTCACCAAAATGTACTAGTGCTGCAGCCAAGTCCTACTGGCCCCCAGATCCCAAGGGCTCAACCTGCAGAGAAGGAGGCTAGCTAGGCAGAAGACTGGTCCTAGTCCTGCCCTACCAACTTTTGGCACTCCCCGGGATAGTGTTCCCTTAGTCCAGACCAGCCAGCCACAACACTATGATCCAGACAAAGTGCATTTGTGGCACAGACCTGGAATTAAACATAGCAAAAATTAAGATGTTACATGCTGAAATATTCCTTGGGTCTCAGATAGAGGCAATATCAGTTGAAGTGTCACCTACCTGCTGATATTATGGCCTCCCACAATAAATCCAGTGCTGCTGCTGTGGTGGCAGCTCCAATTATGAAGAATGAGAACTAAAGCCTTCATTCGCAATGCCTGCAGCACTCAGTGATATCTGCAAGACTCTGGGAAAATTAGTAAATTGGGATAGAGGCAGCTCATTTTTATGTATCTAACAAGTGCTATGACTGATGGGTTGGTACATAGTTGATCTATGCTCATGTACAGCAAGCAGTTATTAAGTTGTATGCAATGAAGTGTTATGTCACATTACCTTTAACTTATTATGTCTTGAACATTTGATCATTTGGACTTGTGACACATTTTCACACTCATTCATTGTGTTGATACAATATTAAGATTCATTGTCATGGATTCAACTAGACTTTAATTAGTTATTACTATATCAGGTACTGCTCATTTATTTTGTGTGTTTTATTTGTATAGTATATGAATAAAGAATATATTTTAATAATAAATTTCACATCAGAGCTTTCTTTCCCTTTTGGAAATTTTTCATATATATATATATATATATATATATATATATATATATATTTATTTTTTTTACACAGTATATAGTATATTGGATCTAGGCTTTAAATAAAATAAAAATGATATGTGGATACCTGGTACAGAGAGAATACAGAATATAGCAAAAGTAGAACATAGACTATAGAAACATCATTGGAACAACAGTCCTGTTGAACAATTACAAAATATCCTTTCTGTGGAATGTGATTCAACTGTATCCCCTTTTTAATGAAGGTATCTTTCATGTGATTCATTTGCATTCACAAAGTACCTTTGAAGTCCAGCTCTATTGCAAGTGTGTCATTGGTTCATTACAAGCACTTTGGATATATTTGGACAATATTTATGTTGATATCTAGACATGTTATCAATGCATAATGCTGCAGAGAGTTTAGAAGCAATGTGAATGAGAAATGATTGACTAGGGCAATTGATAAATATATGTGTGATGTGTGTGTTATTGTGCCAATTTTATTTTTTTGAATTATTTTTGAATATTTTTTATATTCTTTGCCATTGGGAAATAAAGCTTGCAACATTGGCCTTCTGACGGGCCAGTGAATAATTCCAATTGGATCTAGGCAGATACTGCCATATTGTCAGCTCACTGAATTCTTGCAAGAAATAGTCCCACTTCTTAATTTCCTGTTTTATGGCCTTGCTGCTCCAAATGTGGTGGTAATACCTGTCATGACCATAGCCATTCTTCGAATAAATGCCCTGCCCATAGGGATCTCTTGGCAGACAAAGCTCAGAAGACCCGTGAGGAATTGCTTCAGGGTAGTTTTCTTTGTCCGCCTCAGAATAGCAAAGCTTCTTTCAGCCTGAAAATTGTTTCTTGGAGAAGCCTAGTGGCCCAGCTAACACATCTATTTATATGCCCAGAAATGTATTTAGACTGAAGATGGGCTATCTGTCTTGTCCTTCATTAGGAGAATGCCAAAATCATCAGCTGGCTTCTAAAGAATGGATAGGAGGAGGCTACAATCGCATACACCTTTACCAATGAAAAGAAAATCATCCAGGGTAATGGAGTATATTTTCTAGGATCCAAATATCTGTGGTTACCTAGTGCAGAAAGGTGCTAACATTTTCAAAGTAAGCACAAGAAATTAAGTACACATTTATCTAAGTAGTTCTCCTCTCCAAATCTGAAACCCAATAAGTAAATGAGTCAGGATGTACCAGGAGCAGGTGGAAGGCAGACTCTATGGGGTAGATTTTAAAACCCCTGCGCGCGTAAATCCTCCTGGATATACGCGCACCTATTTTGGCATAGGCACCGGCGTGCGCAAAGCCCTGGGACGCGCGTAAGTCCCGGGGCTTCGTAAAAGGGGTGGGAGGGGCGTGCCAAGGGGCATGTCCAGGGGCAGGGGGGCGGTCTGGGGCGGGTCCGGGGGCATGGCGACGGTTCGGGTGCGGGCCAGGAGGGCGGGTCCCGAGTCCCCTGGCACTGCGGCCTGTGCCGGGGGGATGCCAGGGGCGGTGCGCGCAAGTTACGCCTGCTTGAAGCAGGCGTAACTTGCCCAACAAAGGTAGGGGGGGGATTTAGGTAGGGCTGGGGGGGGGTGGGGAAGGGAGGGGAAGGTGGGGGGACGCGGAAGGAAAGTTCCCTCTGAGGCCGCGGAGGCAGGCTGCGCGGTTCGGCGTGCACAGGATGCCGATTTTGCACAGCCTTGGGCGCGCCGACCCCGGATTTTATAAGATACGCGTGTATCTTATAAAATCTGGTGTACTTTGTTCGCGCCGGTGGCGCATGTTTTAAAGATCTACCTCTATGTCTGCTTTTGCTAAGTTAGCCCTCTGTCTCATGCTGCAGATGATCACCAGAGCCTGGTCTAGGGATGCATAGCTGACTGTGCATAACTGAGAGTCAATCATGTCATTCCTATCCTCAGGATAGGAAAGGTTGTGGATTAGCTGAAAGTTTTCTGGTTCCTTTTTAGGAATAATTGCCTATGGGGATATGATCATGTTTTGGAAAGGAGGACAGCAAAAGGAGCCACAACTCTACCTAGCACAACCTCCAGGCTAATCTTCTCTCACTCAATGGTCTCATATTGTGGCAGAGATGGCGCATTCAGCACTAGTGGGAACCGGGGGGGGGGTCAAGGGATGTTGTAATACATGTTATGATGAAACCTTGTATGATACTTGCAGCAGTTGCATGGGCTTGATACCTAAAGGGGGGTACTCATCAAGCAATGGCATCATAGCCTCAATTTTAACTGGGGAGGGAGTCACCTTTGTCAGTTATCCTGGGTAGCTAAGTGCTTGCTGGCACCGATCCCTGGATACCCAGCATTGCGTCACCGGATGTCCAGCATTGCAGGTACAGTGCCCAGTGTTAAACTGTCTGCATGTGTCATGCTTCCTTGTTATGGATGTTGGGTCCATCTCCTTGCTGCTGTTAGATGGATTGGGCTCTGAATTCTAAGAGCTAAATGCTCTGTGTGTTGTCATTTCATCATGCCAGATATCTACCAACTGATGTTGCCACAAGATTCAGCTACACTCAACCATGCTTCCCCTGAATTTTACATCATATTTGAGCCATGCCCAACCCTCACATTATTTTGTGCCTTTTGAGCCTAATTGGGCTCTCTTTCCACTATAACACTCTTAAAAATATGGAAAATGGAAATCCAGTTGTGGATGGTTTTTAGAATTTTCATTTTTCTGTCCTTGCCTTTCCACTATTGAATCTTTATCCTTAGCTTTAGTGCTTCCATTGTCCTGGTCTCTAATTAGCAGAGAAAAATGTCAATGAATTTGCATTTCCATATTTTCTTTTTAAGTTTCCAGGGATTGCCCCAAGTCAAAGTTTTTACCCCGCATAGAATATCCTCATCAGAGTGGAACAGTAATGGGGGGGGGGTGGGGGATCAATACAGCCCTTATATGTAGTTCATCTGTGGCAGGCTGTGAATTGTGACCCTAAATCTCACCTGCAGAGCTAACTTTTTTGGCTACCACCCTCTTTCTTTTGAAAGTTTTTAGCGGATGCTGTCTAACTGTGGCCGGAGCCAACTCTTCATTGCTGCTATTGGGGGGTAGAAGCAGACTCAGAGGAACCGTCAAGCTGTCTGATGGTCTAACCTATGTCCTCTGCAGTACACTGAGCTGATCGGCTGAGATGGGGGGGTCGTCACTGTGGGTTAGGGGCCAGATGCATCTGAACGCTTTGAAGCTGGCACATTGTCGTGTGCTAGCCATCGTCGAAGCCATTCCATGCATGCAGCTGTGCCTGCTGGCATAGCTCAGACATCAGTCTCTCCAAGTTTTGTTGATCCTTCTTTGCTTTTCACATGGCTCAATTGGATACAATGGCCTGAAGTAATGTGCTCCAGATTTCCTTCTGTGGTGATGCCACTGTCAGCCCACTTGGACTTGTCGGCTTCTCCTACCTCTCGGCATTCTTGCAACCCGTTTGCCATAGGTGGTTGAGCCTTTCATTTCTCTCCTTGGTACCATGCTTGCTGGAGCTATAATCATAATACAATCACTAAGGGAAATGTGAGATATTAAATCTGGGAGATTACTCCATTGCTCAGCCCTTTGGAATTATATTATCTAGTCATCCCTTTCCCCTTCTGTCATCATTCTTTTTTTTTTTTTTTGTATGTGGCTGTGCAGTAATATCAAGTCAGCCAGGCTTCCCAATTTACTGACTACACTCCAGAACTAGTGCCTTATGTCATCTCGCAGTCATGTTACGTGGCACTGTCATCTGGCCCAGCCAACAAGAGATGCACACACAAGCCATAATATTCTCATCACTTAATTAACTGACAAGGACACTTTCAATTCTTCCTGGCCAAGCATTTTTATTTTATTTTTTTACTATGCCACCCATTGACTCCACAGTGCCATAAAGGTACTTATTCTTGGCCCCTCTTTTTCATGACAACCTGGGGGGTGGGTAATCGATACTGGTCCTATCTTACCACTGTAGAGGGCAGAGTGAGCAAACTAAACTGCATGTCCAGCCATAGACTGGTACTCTGGCCCCTTTACCTTAGTGCCATACCAATTCTTAATATACATGGATGTACCATATGCAGCTACACACTCTGGATATCACCCCTAAGGTGGGTCCCATGTGGATGCCCAAACCAATATTTTTTTTTTTTATATGGCTGTTGCACCAAACAGCCCACAATGATCTGGACCCCTTGAAATGGCTGCTCAGGTTTTATCCTCTCTGCTCCTCAAGATGGCCATCTAGGCCTTCCTCTGTCTGGACCTCCTCAAGATGGATGCCTAGACCTTGCCCTGTTTGGACCTCCTCACAATGGCCACCATAACATGCCTTGCCATGTGGCCTTGGCTTCCCCATGCTGACCGACCAGCCTCTTCCCCATGCAGCAGTGGACTGAGGCTGACTTGTCAATATGAGGCCAATACACCAGCTGGCAGATTGCCCCCTAAACTGCCTACTCTGAGTTTTTTAAATCCTCGGGGGTGTGGCCACAAGCACAATCTGCCAATCCTGTCACTGCTTGGTCCAATGGCCTAGCCTTGGAGTCCAGCTGCCATGCTGCCACCTACATTTGAAGTGGACTCTCCTCTTCTCCAGAGAGACTGAGTATCCCAGAAAGGTCCATGACGTAACCCATCAATGATCTCCCGATTGCCATGTGTATCACCATGTTGCGATTGGTGCCCAGTACCAATGCTCTGACCACCATATTGTGACCAGGGTCTTCTCCTACCTGCAGATTGTGGACACCATCAAATAGCCTTCACAGGCCAAATACATCATGCCTGGGAGGAGCAGACATGACCCTTCCCAGAGGTCACCCACTTTTCACAGCCACTGCTGTCTCCATGCTGCACTCGCCTAGACCCTGCCCCTCCCTCCCCCATTCATCACAATATACCCCATTTTACTTTTTTGTATCTTGTATCTCATGATTATGGGAGTAAAGATGCCAATGCTAGCCTCAAGGTAGCTGGACCTGATCCCTCAGCTGAGGAGCAAAGGAATCCATGTAGCAAGGTAAGTGGGTGGGATGATGGCTGGGAGCTTTTTGAGTTGGCTGGTGGAGGCAGAAAAAGGTCTGCCTAGTCTTGGGCTCTCAACTTTAAAGGGACATGAGCCACCCACCAACCCACTGTCCAACCACACCCCCTCTCCTACCATCCTTCCCTCCATTTCTATGGCTGACCCATTACCTGAGGCCTGCCTACATCTGCCTTCTTCCTCCTCTGCCAGCTAAGGAAGTATCATCTTGCCACCCATGTTGGGTCCTTCTTCTTGATTGCATAATAGCAGGAGTACTTTATATTACTCCTCTTCTTTTTTCCCCGATTAGGTTCAGATCCCTTTGATCCCTTCCTCTCTTTTTCCTCCAAACTTTCTAGACTTTATTCATCTGTTATGTGCTTTCCAATATTTAGAAAAGTAATTTCTCTCTCACAATTGATAATATTGTTCATACCTTCCTGCTCATTTTCATTGCTGTTTTCAACGTGTCCTTTCCAGAGTTTATGAAACTCTGCAGCTAATCTTGCTTTCAGCTTCCCTGGTTTTTCCCACACATTTTCTTCTCCTACCTGCTCTGTCTGTAATGGCTTCCTATGAAATATCAAAATTGTTTCAAAATGCTTTGCCGTTCCTTTACATTAATTCATGGTCTGGCTTCCTTCTAGTTTTCTGTACTCTCACTAGACTACTTTTTCTTCTCAGTTCTTCTCTGCATACACGTCCCATTGCCCCCATATACCAATAAAGCCTCTCTCATTTCTGTACATTTTCACCTCCCTTTCCTCTGGAACAAACCCTTAGAGATAACCAGAATGCACCACTGTTAAATGTCTTTATATCTAAACACTGTCCATCTAGCCTTTCTTTTTATCATTCCTTCTTTGTCTCTATATTGCTGCTTATGACTATCTGAAAACCTAATTTCTAGTAAAGCAGCATATTTAAGGAGAGGTAATTTTGCAACCGCTTGATCTCTCTGAGGAGGTGTCTTGAGTCCTGGTGGCTTCCAGAAAGCCTTCCACTAGAAAGTCCTATAGTCTGAAGTGGAGGAGGTTTTCGATGTGGTGTGAGCAGAAGGCCCTGGATCCGTTCTTCTGCCCCCCCCCCCCCCCCCCCAAACTGCTTGATTACTTTCTACACCTATCAGAGGCTGGCTTGAATTCCAACTCTATTAGAGGTCATTTGATTGCAATTGGCACATACCACCATGGTGTAGATGGTACTCCCATCTCTGTACAGCCTATAGTTGAACATTTCATGCGGGGCCTGCTTCAATTGAAGCCTCTCCTAAGGCCTCCAGCTGTGTCTTGGGACCTCAACGTGGTGCTCGGTCAGCTGTTGAAAGCTCCTTTTGAGCCACTGCATTCCTGTGACCTGAAGTAAATGACCTGGAAGGTCATATTTATGGTGGTGGTCACCTCAGTGTGCAGGGACAGTGAGCTCCAGGCCTTAGTGACATATCCACTGTACACATGACAGGATGGTCCTGCGTACACACCCTAAGCTCCTGCCTAAGGTGGTGACAGATTTCCATCTTAACCTGTCAATCATCCTGCCAACATTACTTCCCATAAGAAATTGCCATGCTCGGTCAGACCAAGGGTCCATCAATCCCAGCATCCTGTTTCTAACAGAGGCCAAACCAGGCCACAAGAATCTGGCAAGTACCCAAACGCCAAGAAGTTCCCATGCTACTGATGCAATTTAAAAGCAGTGGCTATTCCCTAAGTCAACCTGATTAATAGCAGTTAATGGACTTCTCCTCCAAGAACTTATCCAAACCTTTTTTGAACCCAGCTACACTAACCACATCCTCTGGCAACAAATTCCAGAGCTTAATTGTGCGTTGAGTGAAAAAGAATTTTCTGCGATTAGTCTTAAATGTGCTACTTGCTAACTTCATGGATTGCCCCCTAGTCCTTCTATTATCCAAAGGTGTAAATAATCGATTCACATCTACTTGTTCAAGACCTCTCATGATCTTAAAGTCCTCTATCATATCCCCCCCTCAGCCGTCTCTTCTCCAAGCTGAACAGCCCTAACCTCTCCAGCCTTTTCTCATAGGGGGAGCTGTTCCATCCTCTTTATCATTGTGGTTGCCCTTCTCTGTACCTTCTCCATCACAACTATATATTTTTTGAGATGCTGCGACCAGAATTGGACACAATATTCAAGGTGCAGTCTCACCATGAAGCGATACAGAGGCATTATGACATTTTCTGTTTTATTAACCATTCCCTTCCTAATAATGCCTAACATTGTTTGCTTTTTTGACTGCTGCAGCACACTGAGCCAACGATTTCAAAGTATTATCCACTATGATGCCTATATCATTTTCCTGAATAGTAGCTCCTAATATGGAACCTAACATCAGCAAGGGTTATTTTTCCCTATATGCAACACCCTGCACTTGTTTTAATTTGATTGTAATGTCTCTATCATTTATGTTTTTATTATGTATGTGACCTCTGTAAACTGCTTAGACAGACAGACTACTGCCCCATTTTGCATTATATAAAAACTTTCAAATAAATAAATGCTAAAATAAAATATCAAATACATATTAAATTGGACATAATCGTGTTTTGAGTTCTCAACAAAAACATTTCTTTACATTAAATGTTTGAAAATATAATTCTGCTTTCTAACCATGATGTGAAAACCTTATTGCAAAATAAAATAATCAGAATGCATATAATATACACATAAGCAGATGGCATGCTACTGCACCCACATTATGGTGCTATTTATGGGAGCTAAAGAACTGTACATTAAACAGATCTTCAAATGGAAAGTGATCTGAAGAAACCTAGAATATAATGGCAAAGACTTTAAGGTACATTTAATCTGCCCATTTTTCCTTCCATGTTGCAGCACCACAGATCTTACTTGATCTTTGACTTTACTGTCACTTTTTTGCGGCTGAGCATCCTTCTCTACTTATCCCATGTTTTCTTGAATTGTGTTACTATTTTTTAATCCATCTCTACTAGAAGGCACTTTCATGCATCCATTATCCTTTCTGTGAAGAAATGTTTTTTTGTTACTTTTGAATCTATCTCACGTGGTCTTTTTCTGATGTTATTTACTATGTTACTGTGTACATTTGATTTTCAAATGTATGCACGCTATTTTGCTCCTGCTTTGCTGACCACACAAACAGCAGGTGCAAAGTAATTGAGGCTTTTAGTGTATGTACTTTCAGGCTTCTCAGTTTGAAAGAGAAACAACAGAGGAGGTTTCCCCTCGAAAATTGCCTATAATGTACATAGGCTAAAAGTGACCATGTAGATTGCAGACAGTGTGGGCTAGTCAAATGTGCCCGTAAATTAACAACATGCTTTCTAATAAATTACCACCACCGATGACATCTGAGTTCAGTTGCTGATATATAACATCAAAACTAGGAAGCTGGAAATTCCAAATTTGCCAATGTTTTGCCTGCTACTCTTCAGTGATGTTAGATACAATATAGTTGTAATCATATTTCAAATATCTTTTGAAGATAACTAGGGCCGGCTCTAGTGAAATGGTACCCTGGCTGAAAATCGGTTTCCCATCTTCAGCATAACAGGTGATGCTGGTGGTGCCCTGGGGGACCACCCAGCATACTCTCCCCAAAGGCTGGCAGCTGGCACTGATAACATTACATTTGTTTATACAAAATTCTAACAGCTATATTGGTACTAGAAAAATCCAAACAGAATAATAAGTTATTGTACATAAGTTTTTGAAGCCACATTAAATGGCTGAAGTAGTAATCTATGTGGCCTCAAATGTTTATGTTGGTTCATACTTGTTAGAACGCTAAAGTACATCTTGTATGAAATTGCTTTTAAAATCTTAAATTTCTATCAGTACAATTTCCTCTTTATATTTCCAGTTATATTTTCCTGTTCTACAACTAGCTATAGGAGAAGCAATACTAGGAACACTTTTATTCATTGAATTCAGTAAGTAGGTCCTGAGCTAGATACCAGTGCCTTGTAAAAGCTTGTATATTTTTCACATTCTGCTGTCTAAAACATAGAAATCAAAATTCATTAAAATAGTTTAATTTTATTGATCTACACAACATACTCTACACTTTCAGTGCAAAAGAACAATTATAGAAATATTCCAAAAGTACTGAAGAATAACAAAACAATCTTAAATTCTCACTCTTTGTCATAGCAAATCCAGATTAGTTCTGGCTCAAAAGCAAGTCCCACAATAAATTTAAAAAGCCCATCTGTGTCCAGTCACAGTAGTTGAGCTGATATGAATACTCCTGAATGAAGAATCAAGCTGTTTCTGTTGTATGAAGTGAATTTGAAGCAAAGGTCAAAACATGCCAAACAAGGAGCTACCAAAAAAAATTCTGGGATAACATTATTCAAGGGTACAGGCTGGGGGAAGGCTATAAGAATATTTCAGTGTGTTTGAATATCCCTTGGATCCATCACTGTAAAGCGGAAACAGTTTGGCACCACCAAGACATTGCCATGATCAGGTCATCCCTCCAAAGTCAGTAACTGTGAGAAAGGGAAACTGCTGCAGGTGATCACTGTGAGACCTAAGATTACTTTAAAAGAGCCACATAGGTCTCTGGACTAAGGCTGGGGAAAATGTTGACTGTTCAATTAGTTTAAGATTAGTCCACAAATATGGCCTGTATGGGAGGGTAGTGAGAATGAAGCCAATATGATATACCAGATAGCATTTGCAAAGAAACACATAGAGGATACTGCATGCATGTGGGAGGTTTAGTGGTCTGATGAAACAAAAATATAACATTTTGGTCTCAATCAATGCTATGTGTGGTGTAAAACAAACACAGTATATCACCCCGCTAACACCATCCTTACAGTAAAGCATGGTGGTGACAGCAGTATGGCGTAGGAATGCTTTGCAGCAGTAGGGACAGGGTAGCTTGTAAAGATCGAAGGATGGATAGTGCAAAGTACTGGCAAATCCTGGAAGAAAACGTGTTCTAGTCTGCCATAGATGTGGGACTTGGGAAGAAGATTCACCTTTTAGCAGGACAATGATCCTCAGCACAAAGAAAAAACAACAGTGGATTGGCTCAGCAAGAAGAAAGTGAATGCCTTTGAGTGGTCCAGTCAAAGCCCAGTCCTGAATCCAATTGAGAATATGTAGCAAGACTTAAAGACCACAGTCTACAGTTGATCCTCAGCCAACTTGAAAGAGCTTGAGTTCTTCTGCCAAGAATGGATAAAAAAAAATGCACCATCCCCCGGTTCAAAGTTGGTAGACACTTATGCTAAATGACTCGTAGCTGTTACTGCCAGAAAGGGGGCTTCCATAAAATGTTGAGTGAAGAGGTGTGAAGACTTATGCAATCAAGACTTCTTGCTTTTTTATTCTTAATTATTTTTGGAATATTGCTGTAATAGCAAACTCTTACATTAATGCATTTTGATTTATAATTTTTCAACAGTAGAATGTGAAAATGTGCAAGGGTGTACAGGCTTTTACAAGGCACTGTAGTTTTAGTTATTCATCAGCCCTTTTATATAATGAAAAAGTATTTCTTTTGAAAGAACTTTACCTTATTAATTTTATTTTCAAATGATTACCAAGAAGCTCATTTTGCTGCTTAAAAATGTAATACAGGTAAATGTAGACAGAGAGATATATAGAAGTACATTTTCAAAAGGTTTTATGTGGCTAAACATTTATCCATGTAAAATAGGCTTTATTTTTTATTTTTATTTAACACATTTATATACCGTTTTACCAATCAAAGATTGAACAAAGCGGTTTACAGCCATAAAAATATCAAAATAATAATAAATTCAAATAGACTAAAATATAAAAGATAGAATAAAAATACAAATAATATCTTGATCAATAAAATTAAAATCTCTAAAAGGAATAAAACTATTACATAAAAAAAACCCACATAAAGCTTAAAGAATTAATGTAAGAAGCCTAAAATAGATAAAGACTACAAACAGCTAAATTCCCTGAGTTAATCCACTATTGTGCCTGTTCTGAACTCCCAGCCTTACTGTGGGTAAAAATGTGCATGCTGTTAATCAGCACCTCTCATTTCAACCACATGGATAAGACATACCGAAGGTCTAAACCGGGCTGGGAGATCCAAGATGGCGGACTGACCCAGCTGTGCTGAGCGTCTCTCTACTTTTCCTCGTGGAATTTATTCATTTTTTTTTAAAGATTTAATGCCTCATTCAGGCCGTAAACGATGGGCTCGGGAGAGGCTGGTATCGGAAGCCCCCCCCCCCAGCAAGTCGGGCGATCGGCCCGATGGATGCTCATGTTGTGCGTGGAGCTACCTATCCGGGTGAGATGCAGTCACTGGAAGACAGCCAAGAAGGCATGGGGACACCGGATTCTCTCCATGACTCGATAATATCATTGTTCCCGGTGCAAAGAACACCTACAGAGAATCCTACAGAAGTGAGAACAGTTACTTTGATGACTCTCCCATCGCTCATTGATGAGGTCAGCAACATAGGAGGAGTCAAGGGTCCAACATCGAAGCAGACCACGATTGAAGCCGCTGGAGATGGCATCTCTGGAGGAATCCCAATGGAAGGATTGTTTCAGATTCATGCTGATATCGACAACACTTTGATAGAGCCTGTTGAGAATGAAGCGAAATCGACACCGTTGGTAAGACCTTTGCTCTTTTCACTAGAGGCAATTTGGGAAACCCTGGTTATTTTAAATAATAATGCAATATCACAGTTGAAGTCTGTAACTAAGAAAATGCTGTACATTGAATTACAAGTTAAAAACATACAAGAGGAGGATATTAAGAGGGATCGGGCAGTGGCCTCTGTTAGTCAAGATATAGTGAAAATGAATGATCAACATGCAACTTTAATAAAGGCAAATCAATATTTAACCAGAAGAGTTGAAAACTTAGAAAACCAGATATGTGGAAAAAATTTAAGATTGATTAATTTCCTGAAAGTGCCATTAATATCAACTAAGGAGATGTGGAATAGATATGCTGTGGAAATTTTGAAGATTCCCCAGCAAACATTACCACCCCTGAAGAGAATATACTATGTACCTTCTTGGAAGACAAAGTCTAAGGAGGGTCATGATTTCCAAATTACCAACTCTGAATATACCAGAAATATTAGAGTCCTCAGATTCATCAACTGTTCAACCTGTGTTATTGTTTGTAAGGTTTTAGGTGGACCCTTGGACACTGTGGCTGCTGACCACACCCACGGGGGAAGTCCCGTGAGGGGCCACAGGTCAGGCTCAGCTTAGGACACACAACACAGATAGATCTTTTATTAACAGTATTGAGGAGGCACCAGAGGTGGCAGTAGTGAGCAGAGATGAAGCCCAGCTGGGCTTATAGTCCCTCAGGGCTCTGGAACAGCTATCCCACAATGGCTGTGCTGTAGTGAAGAGAAACTGAGATAGTGAGTACAATAAAGTATATGCAGGGTTCTGGAATAGAGCCTCATTGGTTGAGTACTCACACAGCGGTTTCTCACGGTAGGGAACACAGGAGCTGGAGTAGAGGCAGGCCCTTGAGGAGTGAGTACCTGGTTCCAGGGAACAGCTCTGAGAGAAGTAGATGGTAACTCACTGATGGTGCAGGCAGCGGTATCTTCCAGGCAGAAGTGAAGTCCAGGCAGCGAGTCCAGGAACATGGGCCCTTGAGGAGCGAGTACCGGTTCCAGACAGCGACCTGAGAGAGGCCCCCGAGGAGCGGGTACCCCAAATAGAGTAAGTCCAATAATGGAGAGGCAGAGTAGCTAGGTACGGAGAGCGAATCCCATCCGTAAGGAGTTCACCAGTACGAATACCTGACCTTGCTAACTCGATTAGCTAGCAGTAGTGTAGGCTTTTTGTATCCAGGATACGTGACATCATCACAGGGGGACGCCCCTGAGGTTCGCGTCAAAGAAAGTATTTGAAGCAGGGCCATGTGGCACGCAGCCCTAAGGCAGCTGGACAGCATGGCGGGAGGCAGTGCTGACGCCGGAGAGAACGGCAGGCAGACGCCAAAGCAGCCAAACGTCCGTCAACCGTGGGAGGAGTCGCCAGAGAGGTAAGGAGGGTGGAGTGGAGATGTCTGGCATTGACAGTCATAACAGTACCCCCCCTTCAAAGGGCGGTCTCCTCTGCCGGTACCAGGTTTAGGTTTTGAAGGATGCGCAAGATGAAATTGACGGAGCATCTCTTTATCAAGGATGTTAGCCTGAGGGTTCCAAGAGTTTTCTTCGGGGCCGAAACCCTCCCAAGAAAGGAGGTATTCAAGTGTTTTGCCTCGTTTTCGGACATCAAGAATCTCTTCGACCTTGAATT
Organism: Rhinatrema bivittatum; assembly: GCF_901001135.1. Taxonomy (NCBI): domain Eukaryota; kingdom Metazoa; phylum Chordata; class Amphibia; order Gymnophiona; family Rhinatrematidae; genus Rhinatrema; species Rhinatrema bivittatum. The sequence goes on from NW_021820703.1 coordinate 23,782, forward strand.
CTTGGTCATCTTCTGCATTGATGGCAGGTGGTTCCTGAGTCTTGGTAGAGAATTCACTGAGTATGAGAGGTTTCAAGAGTGAAACGTGAAAAGCGTTGTGGATGTTTAGTCCGGGTGGTAGCTTCAGACTGTAGGTGATGTTGCCAAGATGTCGGAGGATTGGAAATGGTCCAACGCAGCAAGGAGCGAACCGAGTGGAGGGTAACTTCAGTCTGAGATGTTTGGTAGATAACCAGACTTTGTCACCGGATTTGAAGACAGGTGCTTGAGAATGGTGAGCATCATAGGACTTCTTAGCTCAGTCACTCGCTTTAACTAGCATGTCTTTCATCTGAGTCCACAGGTTATGGATTTCATCAGCAGTGGATTGAGCTGCTGGGGACATCACTGAGAGCTTCAGTGGAAGTGGCGGTGTTGGAGAGCGTCCATACCACTTCAAAAGGTGTTGATCCATTTGATGTTGCTGGATGAGAGTTGATGGCAAATTCAGCCCAAGGTAACAGTTCGGCCCAGCTATTCTAACAGCAACTCACGTAGACTCGAATGAACAGTTTTAAGGTTCTATTCATCTATTCTGTTTAGCCATTAGATTGCGGATGATAGGCTGAAGTGTAGTCTAGAGAGACAAGAACATAAGAACATAAGAAAATGCCATACTGGGTCAGACCAAGGGTCCATCAAGCCCAGCATCCTGTTTCCAACAGTGGCCAATCCAGGCCATAAGAACCTGGCAAGTACCCAAAAACTAAGTCTATTCCATGTAACCATTGCTAATGGCAGTGGCTATTCTCTAAGTGAACTTAATAGCAGGTAATGGACTTCTCCTCCAAGAACTTATCCAATCCTTTTTTAAACACAGCTATATTAACTGCACTAACCACATCCTCCGGCAACAAATTCCAGAGTCTAATTGTGCGTTGAGTAAAAAAGAACTTTCTCCGATTAGTTTTAAATGTGCCCCATGCTAACTTCATGGAGTGCCCCCTAGTCTTTCTACTATCCGAAAGAGTAAATAACCGATTCACATCTACCCGTTCTAGACCTCTCAAGATTTTAAACACCTCTATCATATCCCCCCTCAGTCGTCTCGTCTCCAAGCTGAAAAGTCCTAAACTCTTTAGTCTTTCCTCATATGAGAGTTGTTCCATTCCCCTTATTTTGGTAGCCCTTCTCTGTACCTTCTCCATCGCAATTAAATCTTTTTTGAGATGCGGCGACCAGAATTGTACACAGTATTCAAGGTGCGGTCTCACCATGGAGCGATACAGAGGCATTATGACATTTTCCGTTTTATTCACCATTCGAATAACTTGCACAAGTCCCTCCAGAATCTTGCCGTGAATTGAGATCCTCGGTCTGAGACAATGTGGCCGTGAAGGCAAAAAATGTGCGATATGAAGAGCTTCACTTGTAGTCCCTCAGGGCTCTGGAACAGCGATCCCACAATGGCTGTGCTGTAGTGAAGAGAAACTGAGATGGTGAGTACAATAAAGTATATGCAGGGTTCTGGAATAGAGCCTCGGTTGAGTACTCACACAGCGGTTTCTCTCGGTAGGGAACACAGGAGCTGGAGTAGAGGCAGGCCCTCAAGGAGCAAGTACCTGGTTCCAGGGAACAGCTCTGAGAGGAGTAGATGGTAAGTCACTGATGGTGTAGGCAGCGGTATCTTCCAGGCAGAAGTGAAGTCCAGGCAGCGAGTCCAGGAACATGGGTTCTCGAGGAGCGAGTACCGATTCCAGACAGCGACCTGAAAGAGAAGAGAGGCCCCTGAGGAGCGGGTACCCCAAATAGAGTAAATCCAATAATGGAGAGACAGAGTAGCTAGGTACGGAGAGCGAATCCCATCCGTAAGGAGTTCACCAGTACGAATACCTGACCTTGCTAACTCGATTAGCTAGCAGTAGTGTAGGCTTTTTGTATCCGGGATGCGTGATGTCATCACAGAGGGACGCCCCTGAGGTTCGCGCCAAAGAAAGTATTTGAAGCAGGGCCGTGCGGCACGTGTGCCCTAAGGCAGCTGGGCAGCATGGCGGGTGGCAGCGCCCAAGCCGGACCGGGGATGCCGGAGAGGATGGCAGGCAGACGCCGCGGCAGCCAAACATCCGTCAACCATGGGAGGAGTCGCCAGAGAGGTAAGGAGGGCGGAGTGGAGACATCGGGCAGCGACAGTCTTAACAACCTGCTACTTTAATTGTTTCTTTTTTTTTTTTTTTTTTACTTGATACAGATAAGGATTGGGTACTAGGGATATGAATCGTGCTTCTGACGATTGAAAATATTGTACGATATTTTCAAAGTCGTCAGAAATCGGGGGCTCCCCGAAACTGATAGGAAAACCCCACGAAATTGTTCGTGGGGTTCTCTTATCATTTTGGGGGAGGGCGGGAAAAACGGCACACCAAAACAATCCCTAAATCCACCCCGACCCTTTAAAACCGATCCCTCCCAAACCCCAACCCACAAAAGAATCTTGGTCTCTCTCTCTCAAGATATCCATGTAAAGGCTGCAGACATGCGTGTGAAGAGTATTTTAAAATCTACATGAGGTCATGTGATGCTGTGAGGGAGAACGGACACATTACCTGATCTCTCCAGGGACCCTCTCTTCTTTTTCTCTTTTTTGCAGCGCTTGCCAATCATTTAATTAGTCGGTTTCCACCACAACACAATCTACATAGGGTGGTGTCCCAAAACGCAGTGTCCTTGGTTGTTTCTCTGCATTTATGACATCTAAGTCAGCAAAGAAAGAGAAGGACAAGATGCAGGAAGCGATGTGACTGTTACCGTGCTTGCAGCTCTTGATGGCATATTTGATCAAATATTCACTCAGCTTTCAGGGGTAAGCACTCAATTGGCACAAATTCAACAACTACAATCTGCAGAGCAGAGGATCTCTGATGTGGAGGATGAGACCTCCTCCATGTGCACGGACATACAGCAGCTGCACACCCTGTGTGAGTCCCTGCAGTCCAGACCTAGAAAATAGGTTTTGAAGAAATAATTTGCGGCTGGTAGGGATTCCTGAATCTCTTCAAAATAGGGATCTCGGGCCATGGCTGGAAGCTTGGCTACTTCAAACCCTAAGTCTGACAGAAACTCATGGTCCCCTGAGGATTGTGAGGGCCCATCGTCTAGAGCCTATGATATCTGGGGACCGTGCTCCTACTAAACCCAGTGCAAAATTGAAATTCTAAGAGCATACCGCTGCCAAAAAGAACTGCGCTTTGAGGGGAACAGAGTATTGCTTTTCCAAGATTATTCTGTGGCGATGGCCTTGCAGAGGAAAGTGTTTGCACCAGCATCTACTCAAATTACCACAGATCATCATCAGGTCTATGCTGCTTTTCCCTGCCAAGTTGAAGATCTTTCACAAGGGGAAGAATATTTTCTTTTTACTTCAGCAGAGGAAGCTCAGGATGTTATTCAAGGGCTCAACTCTGACTCTGGATGAAGTTAATCACAGTCGCCCTTTTACCATCTGATTTTATAGCTGCAGGACTTTCTTATCACAGCTCCAAGTCCTTTTCTGGATACTGGTTGGGGGGGGGGGGGGGGGGGGCACGGCATAATTTTTCCAAACTGGCTAATATTGGCCATATTGACTGGCATTTGGGCCCTGGCCCAATGCCTCTCTGAACTGGGGGTTTATTCTTTTTTTGGGGGTGGGGGGATTGCCTGCTGAGAAGACAAGTCATGGAGTTATATTATATTTATTGTATTTTTGTCCTCTTTTACTGCTTCATTCTTTGTGCACAGTATTGTTTCCTATGAGAGGAATATTTCTGTCCTGTGTGGTACAGATGTCTTGTTTCTATCTCTTTTTGTTTGGGAGGGGTGATGGGTCTAGGCTGGGGGACCTATCTCCTTTGGAGATAGTATTTTTTTCTCATATTGCAATTTCATTCCTTACAGGTTTTTTTTTTTTTTTGGAGAATCTTAGATGTTTTACATGGAATGTCTGCAGGATTAGCTCAGTCACTAAATGTTATAAAATATTACAGCAAGATTACAGATAGCAAAAAAATTCTCTATTTTTCTTTCAAGGATTTGGTCAATGAAGCATTGTCACAGTTAAAGAACCAAAAACACCTCTATTCCTTCCATAAATACAACCAACATTAGTGAAATTCTTTTATGAACTAAATTAATGACCTCATATAGGCATTTTTAACGGAGCCTTCATGTAAATGAGTGTGCTAAATAGCAGGTAGTATATCTCGCACTACCACGCAATGTATAATCATTGGTCATTGAAAAACATTTTTTTCATTTTTTTTGTGTGCCTATTCACCTTAATAAAAGTCCATAAATCCTTCAATAATTCAGTTGATGTTTTCATATATTCATAGTATCATTTACTTAACTTATTCAAGTTCCCCGTTCGTTGTAATTTCCTTTCCTAGTTACTTGTAAACCGACATGATGTGTCCTACGAATGCCGGTATAGAAAAAAAAAAAATGTTAAATAAATAAATAAGTGATGTAAAGTGAAGAAACTACTCGACTCTGTGCCATGAGGATAACGTGCCCGACACGGTCCGTGTTTTGGTTTCCACCTTCTTCATAGGGCCATGATATTTATTGTTCAGTGATGATTTCCGTGCTCTGGTAGTTAGTCTCTTCAACCGGTTGAAGAGACTAACTACCAGAGCACTAACTACCAGAGCGCGTTAGCCTCATGGCACAGAGTCGAGTAGTTTCTTCACTTTACATCACTTGAATAAGTTAAGTAAATGATACTATGAATATATGAAAACATCAACTGAATTATTGAAGGATTTATGGACTTTTATTAAGGTGAATAGGCACACAAAAAAAATGAAAAAAATGTTTTTCAATGACCAATGATTATACATTGAGTGGTAGTGCGAGATATACTACCTGCTATTTAGCACACTCATTTACATGAAGGCTCCGTTAAAAATGCCTATATGAGGTCATTAATTTAGTTCATAAAAGAATTTCACTAATGTTGGTTGTATTTATGGAAGGAATAGAGGCGTTTTTGGTTCTTTAACTGTGACAATAAAATATTACAGGCCATGCCCAGGTCCCGTATAGACATCGCTATGCTGCAAGAAGCAAAGCTTCCCAAAGCTGAGCACCAGAAATTGCAGAAACAGTGGTGGACAAGGTTTTCTCTGCCTTCGCTACTCACCATGGGGCAGGAGTTGCCATACTTTTTCATAAATCCCTGGTGTTCAATGTGTGGCACTCTGTTTTGGATCCAGAGGGCAGGTATCTTTTTCTGGTAACAGAGCTTTTTGACAAACAGACTTTATTGGCGAACATTTGCGCCTCAAGGGGCACACATGTACGCCCGATTTTATAACTGCACGCACAGGTACGAGCATGTTATAAAATCCGAGGTCGGCGTGCGCAAGGGGGTGCACAATTGTGCACCTTGCGCGCTGAACCGCCTTCGAGCTGTGCTGCCTTCCCCCTTTCCCTCCCAGGCCGCTCCGAAATCAAAGCGGCCTCAGAGGAAGCTTTCCTACCCCCCCACCCCACCTTCCCTTCCCCTACCTCTCCCGCCCTTTCCCCCCTACCTTTGATGACTTTTTATTTTATCTCGAAACTTACTTCAGTCCTGGGGCTGAAGTTGCGCGTGCAGGACTGCTGTCGCGCGATCCCTGGCACAGCGGCAAATATAGCTGCTGTGCTGGGAGCCTGACCCTGCCCCATCCCGCCCCACGCCCCACCCTGACCCTTTTTGCAAGCCCCGTGACTTACGCTTCACCAAGCCTTTTTAAAATAGGCCCGGCACACATAACCCTTTTAATATCCGGCCCCAAATGTTTACTCACGGTCCTTCTTTACTAAAATATTTAATATTTCTTGTTATATTCACATCTACCTATTGTTTTGGGGGGAGATTTCAATATGGTGATTAATAGTGCTATTGATAGGCAACCTGCTAGACCCCTGTCTCGGGCTGACCTCGCCTGTGGCCTTCCATTTCTGTGTAATAACCTGGAATTAATAGATGTCTGGAGAGTCCTCCATCCCTTGTAGGAAGACTACACCCACATACCTTGGGCTCATGGCTCCAAATCCTGGCTGGATTATCTTTTATAGAGTAAGGCTTACCTCTGAGATTGACCCTTTAGCTATTTCAGACTACGCACCTGCGTGGTGTGATATTGCTAGGATTTCTCTAGTGGCCAAATCAGAAGTGGAGGTTGCCTTCTCTTCTCTATTATGATACCACCTGTCACACCTACCTGCGGGATAAATGGTGGGAATATGCCCATTTTAATGAGGAGCATCAGTCCCACCCTGTCCTATACTGGGAAGCTGCAAAAGCGGTATTACGTGAGGAGGTTATAGCTTATGTTACCAAAAAGAAAAGGGAGCTGGCTAGTGGCAACTTGCAGTTAGAAAAACAACTCCAAGTGGCTTAAGAGGTGCAACTCCTAAGATCCTTCAGCTTCTAATCGCATCCAGTTTTATTCAGCTCAGAGTGCCTTAAATGATCTCATCCATCAGAAAACCAATAGCAGCTTACTTTACTATAAATATAAACTTTTCCAGTATGGTAACAAGGCTGGGAAACTTCTGGCCAACCTTGTTAAAACCTGGGAAGGCAGGTCTCACACACTTGCTTTACAGAATCACACTGGCAGGGTTAAATATTCCTCCAAGGATATTGGTGACATCTTTTACAGGTACTATCAGGATACTAGCTCTGAACCTTGTGAGGTATCTTCCATCCAGAATTATCTAGCCAAGACTGCTCTGCCTCAGGTGTCAGAGGAGAATCTTCAGCATTTGAATGCCCCGATGATACTCCCAGAATTGTTTGCTATTAAAACCTCAGCTCTGTGCAAATCTCCCGGCCCAGATGGCCTACCCAATGAATTTTATAAGATTCTGTCTGACAATGTCTGTTTGCCTCTAAAGTAAGCTTTTTGACACACTCTCTGATTCCCCACTTCCGTAATGGAGTGCAGATCAAGCTACTATAGATTTCTTGAAGCCAGGGTGGGATCCCACTCTACCTAGTTCATATCGGCCAATTTTACTTCTAAATTGTGATATAAAGATTTTGGCAAAGATCATGGCTGATTGCCTGTCCTCTGTTTAGTCCAAGTTAATCTTACCAGTATAAGGGGCAGACAGGCAGTGATGAATGTTAGGTGAGGGCTGGCTTCCATGGACTTCTCTCTTAAAAAATATCTAAATTCCTTATTAATTAGCTTTGATTCAGTAAAAGCATTTGATAGGGTGAATTGGTTATTTCTTGTTGAAATTCTAAGAGAATATGAATTCCATGGCTGGTTTCTCTCCTTTCTTCATACGATTTACTCTAACCCACAGGCTGCCACTTTGGTCAATGGGGAGTTCTCTAAAGACTTTATATTATCTTGGGGCACATGTCAGGGGTGCACCGTCACCGCTTTTTGAACTTTCATTGAATCCTCTCTTACGTATACTAAACTCTTCCAAGGACATACAGGCGATAGTCATTGGGAACGCAACTTTCAAATTGGCAGCTTTTGCAGATGATTTATTGATACATATTACTGATCCCATTTGCTCTTTATGGGCAGCCCTATTGGAAATTACTGCATATGGTCCCCTTGCGGGTTTCAAGTTTAACCTAGATAAATCTGAGGTTATGGCAATTGGCTTATAGAATAATAATATTTGGGGAGGCAATTTCCCTCCTAAATGGGCCAGGAACCAAATAACATACTTGGGGATTTGGCTTCCTAGAGATATCTCTACAGTTTATTCTGTCAATATCTCTAAATTGCATGAGAGAACTGAGAACTCATTGGCTTTGGGCCATCTGCCTTTGTTCCTGACAGGTCGCTTCCACTTACTCAAAATGACTGTTCTTCCCCATTGGTTATACGTTTTGGTGGTTTTACCTATTTCCCATTCTGGACCCACTATTAGAAGGCTGCATGGGGCAAAAAATCAAGGCTGGCCTTGAAGGTCTTACAGAAAGGGGGGTTTCGGGCTACCTGACTTGCAAATGTACAATCATGCCATCAACCTCCGACACATAGGGGATTAGTTACTGAACATTAATTATTATTCCGATATCTTGGAGGAGAATTTAATTGCCCCATCTCTCTGCGATATGTACTCCAGGCCAAATTCTCTCTTGTATCTAATTCTGTACATTCTACAATTTTTGTCCTTCCCCTCTGTAAGACATGGAGAAAGCTTCTGTTTTGCTCATCTTTGCGCTCGATCATCACCTTTTTTGCCAATTCGGGGGAATGTGGGCTTTTCTCCAAGTATGGGCCCCTCCTATTTCCAAGCTTGAGCCATAAAGGGGCAAATATTTTTGCTTAATTATTTAAAGCAGGTAGGTCGTTATCTTTTTCTGATCTACTATGTTTCATTTGACACTGAAGGACCTTTTATCCTATTATCAAGCTCGTCACTATGCACGTACCCTCAATGTGGTGAGCCTGCACAATCCGAATTGGCAATTCTTACTATACTGGCTCAATGTGGAAGAGACTAGTAGGCACCCAATATTGTGTTTTTTTTGTTATAAAACCTTGGTCATTAAGTTCAACACATGGTCTTTGGATGTCCCATGGGTTAAATGGCAACAAGAATTGCAGACTCAGTTTCCACTATCAGCTCTTATTGCTAGTTTCTCTGCTATTTGAACCATTACATGCAATGTTCAGATGAGAGAAACTCGATATAAAATTCTGTACAGATTATATATCTCACAACACCAGGCCTGTGTAGCTAAATTTACTGACTGTATGTTTAAAATGCAACCAGGGTATAGCTCCTTTGGGCCACTCTTTATGGAACTGTGGCTGTATTCAGATCTTCTGGAAGAAAGTATTTCACTATGTTGGCTCCATACTCGATCTTCACATACTCTATTCTCCTAGGACAGCTTTATTTGGAATATTTCCTATATCATTCCTGGGAAATGTGAATAATAAATTGTGGATAAATAAAGTTTTCATTCTAACAGTGACAGCTATTCTTTGCATTTGTAGACAACCAGATGTGCCTTCTATAGTCCAGTGTCATAATAGTTTTCAAACTCTGATGACCATGGAACTGTTCTCGTGCAAGCTTTCTCCCTTCTTTTGGATTAAAAAGCAAACCCTCGATGCTTGGATGCCCTACATAATCAAGTAAATTTTCAAAGGCCCGCGCACGTAAATACCGTAGTTTACATGCGTGGCTGGGACTTGCGCATGCTGCTCAAATTTTATAAGGGGCCCGGCCACGCATCTAAACCCCGGTTTGCGCACAAGTGCCAGGCCTCTCCAAAGAGGCTGTCTGGTGGGCAGGGTCTAGGTAGGGAGGGGTGGGGCAGGCCGGGACAGCGCCATTCGATGCTGTCCCGGGGAAGCGCGCACTAGAGATTACTGCTGCTCCCGAGGAGCAGTAAGTAGGAAAATAAAAAATGTTGGGAAAGTTAGGTTGGGTTTAAGGGGTGGGGGAGGAGAGGAGAAGAGGGAGGAAGTTTAAGTAGGGGGGGTAGGGAACTGGCGGAGGCCCGATTACATTGCCATGCACATTTAGCGAAAATTTCGCCCCCACCTTTGCGCATGGCCATCAGATTTTATAACATATACGCGCCGGTGCACACATTATAAAATCGGCACAAATGGACGTGTGTGCGCAGCTTTAAAAATAGACCCCAATGTCTTTACCTCACAGAACTCGGAGTGAAACTTTGAATGATCTTGATTATTAAAATTTGGTTGGGTATTGTAGAGATTACTTACCTGATAATCTCCTTTTCCTTAGTGTATGCAGATGGACTCAAAACAAGTGGGTACAGTGTGCTCTTGCTAGCAGTTGGAGACGGATATGACGTCAGCACGGGTACATATACCCCCACAGGAAGTGTAGCAATTCAGTAATCTTCCTTGCAAAAGCAGATGGACTCAAAACAAGTGGCATGTACAAAAGCTACTCCCGGACTGGGCGGGAGGCTGCCCGAGGTCCGTTTAGGATTGCCCTCGCAAATGCTGTGTCCTCCCTGGCCTGAACGTCCAGACAGTAGAATCTGGAGAAGGTATGGAGGGAGGACCACGTCGCTGCCTTACATATCTCTGCAGGCAACAGCATCCTAGTTTCTGCCCAAGAGGCCGATTGCGCTCTGGTAGAGTGAGCCTTAACCTGTAGAGGTGGTGGTTTTCCCGCCTCTACGTATGCCGCCTTGATAACTTCTTTGATCCAGCGGGCGATGGTTGGCCATGAGGCCACTTCCCCTTGCTTCTTCCCGCTGTGAAGGACGAACAGATGGTCCGTCTTTCGTACTGTTTCTGACATCTCCAAGTATCTGGACAGCAACCTGCCAATGTCGAGATGGCGCAGTATTCGACCTTCTTCCGTATTTAGTTTGTTAGAATTTGGAAACACGCTCAGCGAGTGTGAGGTAGCTCCAAACTGCTTCAGAGATGGAAATTACTGAATTGCTACACTTCCTGTGGGGGTATATGTACCCGTGCTGACGTCAGATCCGCCTCGAACTGCTAGCACGAGCACACTATACCCACTTGTTTTGAGTCCATGCTACAAGCTAGGAAATACTATTTCTTGTCTTCTCAGCAGAAGGGGAGGGGGTGGGTATAGGGGGAGTTCAGGGAAGGTAGGGTAAGTTTTGCTAATTTCGAGTTTTGTCATTTTTGGATCATGGTATTGTGTGGTATGTATCAGAACAAAATATGTACCATGGGCTTTGAGTTTACAGTGTTTCTGTCAAGTATTCTTAATAGCAACAAAAATGTGTGGCAAATAATATTCTGATCAATAACAGTTAACAGTGAAAACTTTTTATTTTGCATACGCACACAGTTGTGCATAATATTGAATTTCACAATAAATAACATTGTGTAAGCAAAGGTCCCCAATACGGCCGTGTTTTGCATGAGGGCTGCATCAGGGGGACAAAAGTATCCAAAAATCTAAAACCATTGTTTCAAGACAAAATACACTTACTCATATTGGGCCGGATTTTAAGACGTCGCGTGGGCGTACATTTGTGTGCGCAACCCGGCGCGCACAAACATACACCCTATTTTATAACATGCGCGCGCAGCCATGCACATGTTATAAAATCCAGGGTCAGCGCGCACAAGGGGGTGCACACTAGTGCACCTTGCGCATTCTGAGCCCTAGGGAAGCCCCGATGGCTTTCCCCATTTCCTCTGAGGCCGCTCTGAAATCGGAGTGGCCTCGGAGGGAACTTTCCTTCCACCCCCCACCTTCCCCTCCCCTCCTAAAACCCCCCATACCTTTATTTTATAAGTTACGCCTGCCTCCGAGCAGGCTTAGGTTGTGCGCGCCGGCCGATAGCTGGCCCACGATCCCGGGCACAGCACCAAATTGACGCTGTGCCTGGAGGCTCCAGCCCTGCCCCCAGACCACCCCGTCCCGCCCACACCCCATCACTTTTTTCAAGCCGCAGGACTTACACATGTCCCGGGGCTTTATGCGCCCCGCCAGGCCTTTTGAAAATAGGCCCGGCGTGTGTAGGGCTTTGAAAATCTGCCCCATTATGTATTAAGAGTCATGATGCACAATTGTTTCTGAAAAAGAGAAAAATATAGCGATCTGGGTAAGCGACTTGACAAGAGCAATATGAACAAAAGGACCAAAAAACAAACGATCAAAAGAAAGGGACGTCCAATTCCTGAAGGATAGTAGGCAGCACAGGACAAGGTTTGACAAATGAAAAACTATTTTACATGGAGCCACATCAGCCGTGGCACCGAATGAGTGGATAACCTAAAACAGTTTGTAGAGAAATGATTGAAACAAGGTTGAGGTAAAAGAGATGGACAAACAAACGGTATCTAGATTTGAAAGCCATGCACAAATGAAGTTACCTTGACAAACTAAAAATCCTAGCACAGACCTTCACATCTTAAGTATACTGAGCTAAGCAATGAGTGTGCTGGAAACATTGCCAAATCAAAATTTATATTAAAGAACTGGACCTAAAAAAGAAGAGAAATGTGTCATGTAGGGAACTTAGCTGACAATAAGTGTGACTCAAGAATTTCAGAAAAGAAGAAACGAACTATAAATACTCAAGGAGGCAATAGAATGGCACTAAACACTATGGGGTAAGGACAAACCATGCCTGAAACGTTACAGGTAAAGAGACAGCAAACCTTATAAATACTACCACTGTTTTAGAGTAAGCTGGACCGAGTAGGTCTCCTATTATAGATTCGGTGGCTGAAAACATAAAAGAATGAACCAATGAGCACCAAACTGAGAAGGAAAAACTTCAGCAAAATAGATCATGTAAAGTAAACTTACAAGCAAGTCCGGGAAACACTTCAATCGCAATGTCACAGGACGAGGTCCTGAAACACTGGCATTTAAATGGGCAGAAACAAAGTGGGAAAACGCACGAAAAATAAAATCATGTGACCATGATTGACACAGCAATGTGTAAAAGAACCGGTAGATTATGACAGATGGCAAAAAGGGAAGTTAAGGAGACATGAAGATTAGGAACAAGGAGATCACTGTAGAAACTGGGGAAGTCTAACATCTAAACAGCACCAAATTCTTTGCAGGGTGTATCTGCCAGACTTAAAAAAGAAGAACGAGAAAAAGGTATATTATAGAAATAGAAATGTTGGTTTAAGATACAGACAAGGGGAGGTGTGGGGGAGAGGGGGTGGGAAGGGGGGAACCGGCAGGTGGAGGGGGAAAAGAAGGGGAGGGGGAAAAGAAGGGGAAGGGGAAAAGAAGGGGAGGGGGGACAAAAACAGGTAGAGGGGGGAGAACGGAAAGGGAGGGGGAGGGAGAGAAATAGGAAGCGGGGGGAGGGGGAAGGGGAAGGAGAAGGAACAAAGGGAGGGAAAGGAAGAACAGGAGGGGGAGGGGCACCAAGGAGAAGGAAGGTCTGAAAACAAGGCGAATAAATCAATGAAAAAGGAATCATCTAGCAAAACGGCGTAAAAATAGAGAGGGAGGGAAATAGGGTTAAAAAAATAAAGCGGACCACTCAATTTTCCAGTTCAGACTGGATTGTGTCAATGAGTTAAACCGTATATCCTTCTCTGTTCCCTTCGTATGAGAGCTGAAGACCAGCAGTTACCCCCACGTGTGGGTTTTAACAATTGTTCTAGGACAAAGAATCATAGATCAGCGATGGAATGATTCTTAGCCTGCCAATGATCCAGTAAGGGTGCCTCATAGCAACCTGACTTCAAACATGAACGATGTTCGATTAATCTTGCACTAAAATGGGGGGTGGTTTTACCTATATAGATCAAGGGACATGGACATAAAATCACATACACCACGTCACTCGATGTACATGTGGTGTGATGTTGGAGGGTATACTGTGTCGCAATGAAAACACCTCAGACGGTCTTCAGGGTGAAGCGTGCTCTCCCAGGCTTTTGGGAAGGCTGCTCTTTTATTGTAAATGATCTCATAGTATTTGATATGATACATACGTCACATATTTTCCTGCTACAATGTTTTCCACCACAAGTGTTTATGCTGACCTTTTACTACGTGGGTGCAAGTGGGCAGTAGGTGCAAGCGGTCAGTCTTCAGGCAGGGAGGGGGGAGGTCATTAGCTGGTCATGGGCATTTGTATTAAACTATCTAGGTGTGAAAAGCAAGTAGGTCATGAGCTATTCTGGGGCTGCAGAAAAGCTTGCACTAGATGTTTCCTGCTGACTTCCTGTTAGCTGGGGGCTGTTCATATGCTGCGGTCGGAGCAAACATTTTCTTTATTCTAAGGAAAAAACCAGTTAGAAATGGCAATGGAGTTTCCCTTCCCATGACGTGGTTTTCCAGCGAGCCTGGAAAGCAAAACTCCTATCCCACAATACTGCTTTAAAGAAACAGGGTGTACAAAGATTTGAATACTCAGAGTGTGCACAGATGGAACAGTGGGCATGACCTCTAACTGTAACTGTATCGGTTAAAGGAGGTGATTTATGTTCAGAGGAAACAAGACTGTCTCTCAAATTTCGTCCCTGAGTAAATGCAAATCGCAGTAATTCCTGAAAGATAGTATGTGGGTAGAGCAAATTCCAACGAGATTTGATGACATTAATAACATCGTGGCTATGTACAGAAAAAAGAAGAATACAAGTCAATTGAGAAGAAGGTTCTATGTGATGGTTGACAAACAGTAAATCCCAGTTAATATACAATGCTCTCTTATAGGCACACTTAATAATGCGCATGGGGTAATCACTTTCTTGGAACCGTAAGACCATGGTTCTGGCTTAGCCCTGATGCGAAACACGGCCATGTCGGGGTCCTTTGCTTACATAATATTATTTAATGTGGGGGTCCCTTTGCTTACACAATATTATTTACTGTGAAGTTCAATATTATGCATAACTAATGTGTGCGTATGCAAAATAAAAAGTTTTCACTGTTAACTGTTATTGATCAGTATATTTGCCACACATTATTTTTGCTGCTATTTATTTATATGTGTGTGCTGTTCACTCCGCCTTTCTTCTGTGCTTGTGCCAAGTATTCTTAATAAACAGATTTCAACATAAAACCTACATGTATACTTTATAAAATAGCATGTATCTTTACGTGTGTTTATGGGCGCATGCGTGGCTCTTTTAAAATCTATCTTAGCCAAAAATGTATTTTTTTCTAGAAGCAAAGGTCTTATGCTTGACAACTCATTGTATATGCAGCTCTTAAGCATGATGAAAAAATCTAATCGCCAATGAACAAAATTCTTGTTAATATCAGTGCTATAAAAGCAAACCTCTTCCCTTTAGATAAAATTATACTCAGTGCCCACAGTTTGCTTTGGGCCTATTTGAAACTTTGATCTTGTCAGGAACTAGTCACAAAGCAAATTTTATATGCTGAATAAAATATCTCCATGCAGTTTTCTAAGCAGCTGGATATATAGGTTGAATTGGCCTCCAAAGTTAAATAAAAATATGAATAAGCTGTAGTTTAGTCATCCTATTGTTTTGTAGATTTTACTATCTAAACTGCCTTATGTGAACCTAGCTGCATGCCTTCCTTAATCAACTGGAAGAGGTCTTATGATTAGTAACATGCCAGTTGAAATTCAGATTTGATAACAAAGTTTTATTTTTCAGTTATATTACAAAAAAAGATGTATATTCCAAAGAAAATATAATTGCACGAGAGAGTCTTTCAGAGAAGAAGTCTGAACTCAAAAGCATAGCTTTTTTTTTTTTCTTTAACTCACATCGAGAAAGACAATATAGTATAATTAACATAGCTAAAATTCAAAGTCAGTAGTTCTATCAAGATGTAGGTCTCTTTTACTGTTGTACAAGTTAATTGAAGATACAGTGAAATATTTTGAATGTAAAGTTTTATCATAGAAATGTTAGAAATACTAATATTTTGGGAAGCCTTTTAATGTCAGTGCTCGAGGATGCTATTTTGAGAAGCTTCACATTATTAATGCCTTGATCTGGTATTTTGAGTTTTGTAATCTTAGTGCTCTAATCCTTTGCACTTATACACAGAGATATACTAAAATATTAGTGCAAAGATGAAAAGTATAAAAATAAAAATGGTTTGCAAATTCTAAAATGTTCTCCTTTTCATTTGTCAAACTTATAAAGCTATTACACATGACCAATTTCACAAGAGAATTCTCCCTTTCAAAAGTATTCTTCCTGTAGCCTGCTCTTCAGTTTTTCATGCTATATTTATATTTGAAATGTGTAAGTATGATGCCCAAATAGGGTTCTTCCAGAAATCCTAAATTTTCTGACATTATGAAGGGCAAGATGATGACGTGCGGGTTTTAAAAGTTTTAAACAAAAATACTTTTCTCAGACAAAAAATACAACAGAACAAGAAATTTAAATGTTTTTGTTTATGTTAATGAACACCTAGACTACATGGAAAAATCATTGTTGCTCTAATCCTGCTTTAAGATATTGAACAACATGAGTTCCTATAGTTCTCTCACACCTGCGGAACAAAATTCCTCCCTCAAAGTTTTTTTTAAACTTTAATTTGAACAAATTTCACAATAATGAAATTTATCATAAATGATGAAATCCTAGCAAAATGTATTTACATAAAATGTACCCCCTCCTGAGATCAAATACAATAAAGCTTGAGGGCTCTGTACAATCATTTTTTCAATTTTTGAAAATGTATAGGAAGTATTAGCAGTCAAAACTTCATCAACAAGTTCCTTGAATCTCCAGTTAAAACTATTGTAGTGAAGAGGTATGGTATGCTATTGTCAACTATAAGATATGGATATGGCATATTTACAGTTGGATCATGAATTATAGGGAAGAAGTATGATATAATTCACTTTTGGACTGTGATCTTTAGGGATGAGATATGGTATATTTGAAGTTGAATTGTCAATGATAAGGAAGATGTTATGGGATATTCTAGTGGTTCCTAAGCTTTGAGTCAGAAGTTATGATTTAGGAGGTCATAGAAGGTGAGTTATGGGAAAATTTCAACAGTGCAAAGTAGACACTTGTAAATTATTTAAAACATTTGCAATATTACAGCTGTTAAAATATATTTTAGTTGTATTTTGAAATAATTCCATTCTATGGTGGGTCTTATGGTTTTGCTACAGCTTGACAGTACATCTTAAATGAAGTTTGGGAATCACAGGTATTTTCATTGCTGCACTGTGATCAATGGGAAGGAGGCATGGAATTGTTTATCTTCTTTTGGGCTATGATCTTCCTCAAGCTTACTAGAACAACCATAAATTTTATTGAAAACTTTATTTGATAGTAAAAATAGCATTCACAGACTTCTTCCTTTTCATAGCAACAAATACAGTGTGTTTCTGTTCCAAGGAAAGATTTCACTGTGCAATTCCAAGTCTACATCTATACCGCCTAATATCAATCTGTATAAACCAAAAGTTAAAGAAAGCTATGAACAATGTTGTATTTATATATGCATAGTGTTTTATAAAAAGATTGGCCCACATACTGCTTTTATAACACAGAAAAGAGCATTATGTTCATAGCACATTGCAAGAAATAATGATTGAAGAACATAGACTGCATACAAGTGCTTTATAGTATAGAAGCAGGCCTACTATGAAGAAATAAATGATATTCAAACCAACAAAAGCTTTAGAATTACTTATATAGTTTCTCATTTTAAAACAGCTTTACATACCTGATTCAGTTTACATTAAAATATATCCCCATGAATCAATTAAGTTCCATTTTCAGAAATATAAACACTTATCACATTCCTCACAGCTAAATTTTGTCATAAATTCTCTTTTATACAAGAAAAAAAGGCAACAGTTTTTTTTTTTTAACAGGCTCTATTAATTACAATTTAAACTCTGTACACACAATGATTGGCCTTTTTTTTTCTTTTTTACAGTACCATGGCAACAGTGATAGACTTGCAATGCTTTGGGTGTTTGTATGGAACATGTGAAACAGTTTTACTTATACACGATGCAGTCTAAGCAGCAGTTTACTTTAGTGATCCAACAGTAACGGCTAATGTTTTGGCTCAGCTAGGCAGTAATCCACTATAATCACCATTGCAGCAGATTTACCATATTATGACTTGTAACGTTAAAATTACAATTTTCAATTTACGTTTTGGTGCTGCTTTCTAATTTCAAAGTACAGCATAATCCTTACGCAGGGTTTGCAACCAAACCTTACTTCAGTTTGCCATTTTATGACACGTCTGCCATTTATCTTGTGTCCATGTACTGCATTCTTTGTCTCGGCATGCAATAGCAAAATTATTCAAACAATTTCAATGTAACAAAACTGCCTAATAACTTTAGGTACAGTTGAAAGAATATACCAGCTTTAGGAAAAGGCCGGGGTGGGAAGAAAATTTGATTCCATTTTCCGGGTTACCCATTATTGTATCATCACTCTATTTCAAAGTACTTAAAGCAAAGCAATACTTTCTTTGTTTTCCTGTTCATACACTCAGAACTGTGCAGAACTGTACTGATACTGCCTTGATAAAATATTTTATGTGTTGCTGATATTCTTACCAGAAATGGCAGCTAAACACCCTTTGCATTTATACATCCTAAAGGGCACTAAAGGTTAAACTGTTCACAGAACAAACTATAAAAGCATTAACATAAACCATTGTGCTGTGTGCTTATATAAATATCCTTCATTGCAACAGTAGTCTCTTCAAACACCTAAAATCCTATTTTAAGAAGTTTTCTATTCCTTCAGTAGGATTTTCTTACCTAGTACTTTGGAGTAAATTATTGTACATCTTAATCTTTCCCTAAGCCCCAACTTGCCACCCTCAAAAACAAAATCTAAATTACATTATAATAATAAATCAGTACATAACAGTCTGGATCATATTAATCAAAACTGGTCATAAAATCCACTACCTACACTCTACTATTGATTGACCTCTGTTTCTGTAAAAGGAAAAGTTGCCCAAATAAAGGAACACTTCCCAATAAAACTACAGAGCAGGTAGAAAAAAAAAAGTTTATCCTTATGGCCAACATTTGGCAAATAACTTTGAGAAAAGTATGCATTGAAAAATACTTTCTTTAATATACATCAGGCACAACACTTTTTTTTGTAAAATATATTTTTGTTGTAAGATTTCATCTGCATAAAATGTTTGTTGCTTTTCAAAGGATCAGTAGGTACTGGGTGTTTATATAAGAAACCATAAGTAATTTCTAGTTTATTCCCCTCTTCTTAGAACCTTTAACACTGTAAAGGCTGGAATGTGACTCAGTGCATCCAATAATTATATCATATACTGAGATCAGTGCTGCATTCTTTATATGGTCTCCTTTTATGTTCAGTGGGATGTTTAGAACTTTTGTTGGTATCATATTTCAGACTGTGTTCTTTCCTGTCTCTGTGGCCAACTTTATCATCTCTGTTCCTTTTGTCTAATGACCTTTCCCTTCGCCTGTCAGGAGACCTCTCTCGTCTTCTCTCTGTTGACTTTACCCGTCTTCTTTCGGGCGAGCTTTCTCTTCTGTCTGGAGAGTCTCTTTGATCCAACAGTCTTTCAAGTGATTTCCTTCGTTTCGTAGGTGATCTCTCCCTTCGATGAACTGGTGATCTTTCTCGTCGTCTGTCAGGAGAAATGTCTCTATTCTCATATCCTTTTCTTCTCTCCAAAGTATTCTCAGCACTCCTGGTTCCTTCCATCCTTTTTTCAGGAGAACTTTTTTGTCCATTTACCACCATTCTATCTGGTTGTCTTTCTTTCCATCTCTCTGGTAATCTGTCCTTTCTGCTGCTTGGTACATTATTATATGATTTAGAAGTTCCATTCCAAGTGTGATGTTCATTGGATTGTCTGCTGTACTCTCTGCTGCCAATAGGGTCCTTAACATATGTCCTCTTTTCCCTATGTTGTAATGATTTGTGAATATCTGGTGGATAACTGGACTCCTGTGATGAGTGCTGTCGATTGGATGCAATATTTCTCATTTCCGATACATTTTGTGAACCGATGGTGGGACTGTTCCCGTCACTGCTGGGGCCTGTAACAAAAACAATAAAAGAAAATGCTTGGTACAAATATTTGCTTAACGTACAGAAAAATATTTGCTTAACGTACAGAAACAACCATTATTTTTCATAGTGAATTAGTGGCAAAAACAAACAGTTGTTAAAGCAGTCAATAGCAGTTAACTGAAGCTTGGTTAATTCAAATATAATGGCATACAATGAGCATTATACATTAGTATTTTTGCTTTAGTGGACTATTGACTCAAACTGCAAAACTTTGCATACTATAATCTATTATGTATTTTTTTCTACTTGTAATTTATAGCTATCCATTTAGAAAGAAAATGTTTGGATATTTTCAAGATTTTTAGATAGCCAAATACTAGATTCCTTGTCTGAACTTAAATATTCTGAGCATTAAAACCCATAGGTCTGCAATCTTGTCAGATTTAACTAGGAAAAATTGATTTAGATGAGAAATGTTAACTGAGATAGCTCCAACATTAAAGTGTGTTGGTGATAGCCAATATTATTCATGGAGTGATGTTTTACAATTTCTGCACAGTATATTTCTTTCTTTTCCTGAATATATAAAAAAAATAATTATACTCTTGCCTATTTTAAATTTGCCTGCCTATGTCTGTGTATTCCAGAATAAGAAGACTTATTTATGAAAATGTGTTAGCAAGTTAATGCTGCTTGTTATAAATAAATAGGCTTCACGGAGATTAATGGGGCCTATTTACTAACAACACACATTAATATGTTTTACTGTATTCATAAATAGGCCCCAATGTTAGCTGACTAGAGTTTGAAAGCAAGACAATGGCTTCATTTTCAAAAGATAGTGAAAATAAGCACCCAAGAACTGGCCAAATTTCAGCATTTTCTGAGAGTAATTTTATAACGTGCTTTTAAAACTAAAGTCTGCAATTAGAGATTTTAGCCAGAATTTTCAAAGCGGTTTTACATGCATAAGTCCGCTTTCAAAATTAGGGCAGACCTACACACATACATTTACACTGCCTGTAGGGCAGGTGTATATACATGCATACTTTTGAACATCAAGAGCACATGTTTAAATGATTTCCTCGTCCCAGCTCTAACCCCCCACCCCCCCGCAGAATGCCTTTTTTTTGTGCACGAAAAAATATACATGTGAATTATACGCACAACCTTCTGGGAAATTTTGAAAAGCCCATTTCTGTGCATAAATACTTTTGGAAACCATGCTCTTTGTTTTTGCTAAGACCAATTCTTTCAGTGCATGTGTCAGAATCTAGAAATTGCTCACTTATTAAAATAAGAGTGCAAATGGTAATACATATATAAAAATTAGCCATCTGAGAATATATTTTATTTACTTTTGAAATTAAGAGTCCATGTTTTAAAATTTTAGTTGAATGAAGAAAGTTAGAATCTGTTTTGAAAGATATTTCCTCACATTATTGTGTACTGCTACAATATATATATATATAAAAATTCTGTGGCTATTTTTATCAAAAGCAGATGTATCTTATTTCTGCACATCCAAGTGGACTATAATGGTAACTATAATACTGGGAAACTGTGTGCAGTATGGAGTCTCCTGCAAAATAGGTTGCTAGAGAATACCTTATCCATTTGTAAATAGGAATTTACTACTGCTTTTTATTCAAATGGATAAACCTACAAAATCTAGCACCAGCCATTCTTGTAGCCTTTCTTTAGAAAGGAAAATGGGCAGACTTGGAACGTGTGACCTTTATCTGTCATCATATGCTGTTTCTATGTTTTAACAACAGAATATGTCCCATACACATAACCATGTTTAAGATTTAGCACTGAAACAACCAACCTCTTATAAGCCAGCAGGAGCATGAAATGAACCAGCTTCAGATTTTCATTCATTCATACAGTACCATATGTTAATTCCAGTTCTTGAGTGATTAACTTGGCTAAAGGATTAAACTCATTCCTGAGGATGAATGCTTTAAAAGATTGACCTAAACTACCTTTGTAATGAAAATTACAATACATAAAAAAGCTATTATGCTGTATACCCTCCATTCAGCAAAGATCTTTGTGAATGATTTACTGCAGTGTGACAATTAAACTGCCTTAGAGTTAAATAAAGGTACTTTCAAAAACATCTTCCATGATGATTTCAACTCCAGTTAATACTAAATATCCAATATACTTCTTAAGTTTACTGTATAGAGGCATCTACTTTGAGACTATGGTCTAAATAGGAATGTGTTACAGAACACACACACACAAAAAAACTCCCCCAAAACAATCTGCCTTGTATTCCATAATTTCACATTCATTTTTTCAATGGTCAGGACTCTAAAATGTCCGTTTTACATGCTAGATATCTCACATACATCTCTCCCATTCAAACAGATTACCAAGTGAACTATTTTCAAAACAAAAATTAAAAATTGAAAACTGAATTATGTGTAAGATTTTATCTTTCTAAATGGTGCAAATGAAGGTGCTGAAAGACCATGAAACCTCTCTCACTGGCTGCAAGCATTTTGTTTTTGTAATGGAATGCACTGATTTGCTGAGAAGGCTGGTACAAGTGGTGTATTTGCAATTCAAAGAATATAAAGTGAGCAGAATGAATTGCTGTACAATAAAAATATAGCAAAGCACAAGCAAATGTGAGGGAATTAGGCCACAACACAGAAACACCTAATATTGATTTAGCTACAAACCGTAGTTTGATTATGGCCCATAAGGTAGAAGCAAGGCTCCCCGAGCTTGTCATTTCTCATACATGCAGCTATATTAGGAGGTATCATCGCTGAAGAAGGAAGAGCCCAGCACCAAGAAAAGTAAGAGAAAAAAAGAAACAGAGATAGAGAGAGAAAGAGAGAGAGAGAAAAGCAGAACATTTAGATTCCCTATAACAAAGATGAAAGAAAAATATCTTCGTATTTCAAGAGAGTTTATTTCATTTCCAATCAAGTTTTTTTAGGTGACACCCAAAGAAGGCTGCAATGTCAGCCGTTTGTATAGTTATATAACCAGATGACTAAAATGTGCTTTAACAACCCAGACAGCCATTGCAATCATTCTGAAACAACTGTAACAGTGAAACAGGATGTCACAGAAAAACATTAACAATCAACAACAAAAATAGTCCACTGAAAAGATAACATTAAAAATAAGTACAAAACTCATTACAAAAATATACAGCCTCAAGCAGAAGAATGTTCCAATAGGGAAGGAGTTTTTGGAACTTAACATATTAACCATGTATGACTGCAACAAACAGAATCCAAAGGACAACTAATCCCAAGTGTTATACAGGTACATTTTATAGCAGCACAGCCTCTGGATATTAAACGTTCTTGGAAACTGCATGTTTATTGCTAAATTTTATGAAAGGAAAATTATTTAAATATGATTTTCTCCTTTGGTGCAACAAGCAGCATATGTTTTAAGATGAAGCACCTTTAAGAGGATGTTATATACAATGTCAATCATATACAATGTCTATCAAATGATACAGAATAGAGAAAGGTGCATGGAGATTGACAATCATCAGGGACAGCTTTACACAAATTCACTGCTATCAGGAACCCTTCTTGCCAAATCATTTATCTATCTTACAGAAGTTGAGTTCCAAGATCACTTCTTTAGTATTTTCTATTGAGGCATTCTGACTGATAAAAATTAGATTTGGTCATACATTTAGATTTAGTTGAACTTCAACAGTAGATGAATAGAATGTCTCAGGAAAACATTACAGCAAATAAAAAAAATTAGTTCATTAATTCTAAAGGAAATGTGGTGAATAAAGCATAAATTAGAGCACTATCCCAAAAATGAGGAGAAGGAAAAACAATATCGATCATAGTTTCAATAGAAACTTCAAAAGACCTTTGGTTGGGAACAAGCCCTTATAATGAGGGCATATTATTCAATGATCTTAAATAAACTGAACATATTATATAGCATATTCCC
Organism: Rhinatrema bivittatum; assembly: GCF_901001135.1. Classification (NCBI taxonomy): domain Eukaryota; kingdom Metazoa; phylum Chordata; class Amphibia; order Gymnophiona; family Rhinatrematidae; genus Rhinatrema; species Rhinatrema bivittatum. The sequence continues at coordinate 47,160 of NW_021820703.1, forward strand.
ATGAGAATATTAATCTAGCTAAATTCGATTCAACTAAATCTTCACATAAAATAAAGACATTATAAATAAATCTTTGTATTTCCAATCAGGAAATGTGTAATGTATTTCTTCAAACATAATGCAAGGAATGGAATATCCAACCCCATCATTTAAAAAGAAATACATTGATAGTTATTTTAAAACTGTATGGACAAGCAGTCAAAATTCATATTTATACAAGAAGGATGTTATGGTAAGTACCCAGGAGGACATAGACCTCAAACCATCCTAGAATCTTTTTCTAATTCTAATAGGTGTGCTTCTCAAACATGTTATTTAAGATCAATTGTGGCTCCTGATTTTGAACTAATTCAAAGAGATACAAGCATTAAATGGTCTCATTCAACCACTGAAGAACAGTTTGGCACAGTTCAATATACATTAGATTGACAAGAAAAAAGCAATGGTAATCATCACAAATATTATTATAATTGTTCTTTAAAATGAGCCCCAGTCCACGGAAGCAAGCAAAGAATGAAAATGTGAAGAAAATTCAGTACAAGCGAGGAAAATTTATCACAGTTTGCAAAAGTTGGTAAGACACTGGTGCGAAAAGGATAACAAAAATAATTCCCGCTTCAGATCTTGAGATAAATCATTCATGGAGTGATGGCAGGGAAGAAAGGAATGTTTTCATAGTTTGACCCACCATATTCTGGTACAGAGCCATCTCCACGTTTCAGAAACAGACGGACTCTGCGGCCACCATTTTTAATCAGTTCAATAGCCCGAGCGTGCTTCATATTTTTTGTGGTTTCACCATTGATCTCCAAAATTTCATCACCAACCTGCAAATATAAAAAATAAGAATGTCCACTAAAAATTGGGGTTCCAGAAGAAAAAAAACAACATGAAAGGAAAATCCTCATTAACTTTACTAGGATTCTGGATCTGGGGTTTAGGAAACATATTTTGCCAATTTTGGCTAGATTTCATTCCTAATTCAATAATGAACTCAATTTAAGATCAATGGTCTGGAAATTAACACCTTTTATGGGCTGGCCTCAGAGTACTTAAGTTATAGCTTGTGTTGTATCTTCCAAGTCATTATCTCCATTCTGGCTAAAAATTATTTACTATATGTTCTATTGTGAGGTGGCTATCAAGCCCTTGAGAGTCACAAACAGGCCTGATTTTCAAGATATTCACAATGAATATGCATGAGATAGATTTACATATAATGGAGGCAATTTATGCATATCTAACTCAAGCATATTCATTGCAGATATCTTGAAAACTTGGCCTGTTTGTGGCTCTCAAGGACCTGAATTAGACACGCCTTTTTTACAATGAAGACAATGTAGGCTGCAAATAACATATGAATGAGAGCAATAATTAGATTATGAACAATTAAAAATATATTTTTATAATCTTTAATTACATATACATGTGAACAAATTATACAATCAGAGAATGTACAGTGAGAATAGATTTTCAAAGAGTTCTACCTAAATGCTAAACAATATGATCACTATGCTTATTCGTACACAGCATATTAAAATCACATGGAGAACAAGTTTACATCTAATCTATCTCAACACCGATAACAACACAATACTGAATACAATCAAGCATTCACAAGTTAAAAACACAAATACGCTATATAGATATACATAAATAACTCAAAAGAATCATATACATTATCTTTAAATCGGACATGAGTTACTTCTCCTGACTGTATATGTCGGCATCATCCCAATATTTTTCTTCTTGTCATCTGTGACAAATAATTCAAGTGGTACTTGAATTATTTTTCCAAACTAGACGTATCAATATCACCCCAATGGATCTAATTCATCTCTCCCATATATAGCTTGGAAAAGTTATACGAGTACCACGAAGATAGATGACAAGAAGAGAAATATTGGGGTGATGCAGACATATACAGTCAGAAGATATATGATAAGCTTTTGAGTTATTTATGTACATCTACATAGGGTATTTGTGTATTTAAGGTGTGAATGTTTGATTACGTACAGTATTGTGTTGTGTGGGTGTTTTGTTTTGTGTGTCCTAGTTTGCCAGATAAACTTATCCGGCTAACTTTAGGAAAGCAGGCAGCATGACTGTCCTACTGAATACCGTATATACACTAAGTTATCTGGCAAAGTTTATTTGGTTAACTTGCCAAGCTGCACAGTGGCTGAATATCGAACTCTCACTGCCTATATAACTAGAAGCATATGTACGTGCCCCAACAGACAGTAACTTGAAAGTAAATAATGATTTGACACTAATACATACAATCACTTGATCTTGGTATAAATGTATTCCAAGACTTGGACAGTAACTTTCATACTGGCTAGCTGGTGCACACTGATGTATGTGTGCTGGTGTGCACCCAGGGACACAGCCATTTTATAGCTTGCATGCACATATGCACATGTTATAAAATAGTCTGGTCGCACACACGTGTGCCTGATTTTAAATAGGTGTGCATCTAGGTGTGCAAATCAGCTTCTACCATGTAAGTTGGGAAATTTTAAAAGGGGCTCACATTCACGCCATTGGGGGTCATTTTCCAAGGTGTTATCACGGGAGATAATACCGCAAATCGCGCTAACAGCCGTTAACGCGATTTGCGAATGCAAATTCGTAATTTTATATTCAGGGGCGGAGTTGGGGCAGAGCATATGTAAAACAGGAAACAGTTATTGTGTGCCGCAAAACAGCCGCAGTGTTAGCGCGGCTCCTATCGCGGCTAATAGCTACAACACTTTCATTCGCGTTACGTTGTGCGCTACGGGCCAGTAAAGGGTTATTGCGGTCCATGACAACCTAGCTTGATGTGAGTGTCCATTGCCCAAATCTCTTCTTGGAGTGAGTTTCCTCACTCCGACGGCCAGCAAATCTTCACTAGAGACCACTGTTCTTTCCGTACGTCTCATGTTGAATGTGAAAGTGGCCCCCAACCCCCCACGCTCATACCTAATCCCCTGACTTGTGTGTGCATTCCCCCACTGATACATGTGCCAGGCTTTTAAAATTCACCTCTATATCTGCATAAGTGTACTTTGTAGATTTAATAGTGTTTTCACTTGAAATTCAACTACATACTTAGTTACAGTAAATTAACAGCAGCTTATATAAATTGATAAGGGTTAGAAATGCAGAAATAACGAATATATCAGAACCACTATCATAACCACCTTATGTTGACTACTCCAATTTTAGGTTTGCTAACACAAGTACTGAAACCCAGACGATGAAACACCTGTTGGCCTGTTGCTTACTGGAGGAAGAACATGCCACAGAAAGGAATAAGGGATATAAATAGCCATTTCACGTGCCCCTCAATGGAAAACCTTATGGAGTGTGTTGGCAGGGCATAAGACGACAAAAAAAATCCACTCAGTTCAATAAAAATAAAAATTTGATTTTGCTGTAGTTTGCATACTCACCCTCATCTTTCCACATCTTTCTGCTGGACCATCCTCAGCTAGCCGTAACACATAGAGATCCATGTTATATTCTCGGCCACCTCGCAGGCTAAATCCAAAACCTTTGAGACCTCTGTCCAGCTCAACAGTATAAAATTCTTGGTCCTGCTGAATAAAGTCAATATAAAAAGTATTAGAGGAAAACTGAAAAATAACAGAGTACATTCCACTGTTGCTACGTTTTAATTATAATCAGATGACTGAAATAATTTCTTGGCAATAAATGACCCAGGAGGTGTTTTTTTTTCCTTTGGGCTTGAAAAAGCTCATCTTAAAAAAAAAAAAAAAAAAAAAAAAAGATATAGATCAGAGGGCAAAACTTTTTTTTTTTTTTTTTTTTTTTAGAAAGGGTCACATTTGTAGCTCTTTCCTGCATGAGGAGCTGGTGGGAAGATCCTCTTGGAGTTCCAGTTCGGGAGGTGGGGATGGGTAGTAGTCCCTTGACGTTCCAGGTCAGGCTGTTGCCCCAGGAAAGGACAGATTTGTAGCTCTTTCGCAAGCAAAACTCCATCATGCCCCTCCCCTCCCCAACACTCTTCCCAGTCAGACCCCAGGATCTCCCCTTCTCCTTCCCTCCCTCCTCCTAGGTGGTGACTGGCTTCCCTTTCTTCTACCACACAGCAGTGGCTATATCTCCTTTTTTTCTGCCGCACAGTGGCAGTGGCTGGCTCTCCCTTCTTCTCCTAGCAACTGCCTCGCCATGTCCTCAAGGCTGGCTCCACTAATCACACCAATGCCATCCTTGATCTACTAGCCCAAATTCATCATCAAAGGCCTGAAATGATGTGCAAATGAGTGCAATGACAGGCCATCAATGATGATGGGTCAGAATGTCAGCTGGCTGGAGAAAATGTAGTTTTGGAAAGAGGTAGGCAGGTCACAAAGAAGGTGATGACAGGCTGATTCTTATACATGGACCATAGTTTGCTCACCCTTGGACTAGATTAGCAAGGGAAAGACCAAAATAATTAAACAGAAGGCCAATTATAAATTCCTTTGAAAAAAATAAAAGATTTTATGTCATTAATAAAATGTTAATTTTTTTTACAGTAGGGGCTCTGCCATTAAACTTATTTGAAACAATCCCTCTAGCATTCCACAAAGCTTTGTATTATTGTAAGATCATAAGGCAGAAATAATATAATCATGTGCAAGATATATCTATATGCTATATGTGATTTGGAAGTCTGAAGATAATATAGTATATTATTCTACTTATAAAATAATTAACTTACATTTTTTTTGTTAGAAATAAACATCAACACTAACTGGAAAAACAGTTCCTTGAACTTAATAAAAATACAAATAAGATTTTAAAAATGTTTACATTTACTTTCATCTATTTACATAAAAACCTTACCAAATAAAGATTAATTTTTGGATATGAACTAATAAAGGTTTAGAGGATATCTTCACAGATGACAGAAGTTACAATATTTCTGGCAACTATTGCTTTAATGAAGGGGGAAAACACAGTCGTTCAGTAATGCATGGTTCAGAAAGATACTAACAGAACAGACAAACTGGGGCATCCCAGTAGAGAGGTTGCAATAAATGCTAAAGTAGACCTTTAAGTAAAAAGCAAACAGAGCAGAAATATTCCAAATTACTTCTGCCAACTGATAAACAGGTTATTAATACATACAAAAACCATACTGTATACAAATGCTAGAAGTATAAAAAATAAATTGGGAGAGTTAGAGTGTATAGCACTGAATGAACAGGTAGATATAATTGGTACCTCAGAGACCTGGAGGAAGGAGGATAACCAATGGGGACATTGATACCAAGGTATAATTTATATCAAAATGATATGATGGAGCAAACTATTGAAGCGATGGCACTATATATTAAAGAGGGCATTGATTCAAATAGGATATATGTTCTGCAGGAAACAAAATGTAATGTTGAATCTTTATGGATAGAAATTCCATGTGAGAAGAGGAATAGAATAGCAGTTGGGATGTTTTACCATCCACCTGGCCAGAATAAACAGACAATGAAATGCTAAAAGGAATTAGGGAAACTAACAAAATCAGCAGCACAGTAATAACGGGTGATTTCAATTACCTCAATATTGACTGGGTGAATGTATCATAATGACATGCTAGAGAAGTAATGTTTCTAGATGAAATAAATGACTGCTTCATGAAACAGCTGGTACAAGAACCAACAAAAGGGGAAACTATTTTAGACCTAGTCCTTAGTGGAATACAGGATTTGGTGCAAGAGTCACTTGGCAACAGTGATCACAACGATCAAATCTGACTTAACAACTAGGAGGATACTAAAGAAATCTATTGCTATAGCATTTAACTTTCAAAAGGGTAACTATGATAAAAATGAGGTAAATGGTTAGGAAAAAACTGAAAGAAGCAGCTGTAATGGTTAAAAGTTTATATCAGGCATGGACCTTGTTTAAAAATACCATCTTGGAAGCTCAGACCAGATGTATTCCACGCATTAGAAAAGCCAAAGGAAGGGCTAAATGACCATTGGCATGGTTAAAAGGTGAGATGAGACAGGTTGTAATTGCTAAAAGAACAATAATATATGAATAACGAAACATTTATTATTAATGCATTTCATTTTCAGAAGTGGCATACAAATTCCAATTGACTTAAATCTTATGGCCCCCAATATTGCATGCCTTTATGTCTCAAAATTCAAAACACAATTTCTTTATTCTTCACATTTTTGGGCACTTTATTTTATCTTGGTACTGATACATTGATTATATGTTTTTGATCTGGCTTGGCATAGATATTCAATTTTACGTATTCTTCGATTGGTTCAATTCTTACAATCCCAACCTGAGACTTTTTGCTCAAATTGATCATTGTAATATCTCTTTTCTTGACATCCGGGTTTCTATTAGGGATGGTTCTTTTTTTACTACAATTTTTTAAAAAGCCAACTGATAAGAATACATTACTATATCCTATACTAGTTGTCCTCAGCGATCGCTCAGGGACAACATCCCAGTAGGCCAATTTTTCTGTTTATGCAGACTTTGCTCCACCAGGGATGAATTTGTCTCTCAAGCTAAACATATGTACCCTAATTTCCTCCACCACGGATATCCTCACAAACAGCTCGATCCAGTATCGTCCGCTCGAGGATTGCCCGTCTGTAACGTGCTCGTAGCGCACAATTCGGGTGCGTAAGGCAGTTCGGCGATACAGTGTCCAGTTTCACGCGTCCGTATCGCTTCTGAAAACAGACGCATAACCCTTTCCGCACCCGGCATGTAAATGAACGAAAAAGCTGTATAATGAAGGAATTAGCTATTCCCCTGCGATACTGTAACGGGCGCTGATATTATCTCCTCCGTAACCCGCTGTTCTGCCGCGGCCTTAACCTGCTAGTTTACCGCCTCCCCCTAGTAGGAGTTAGTGTAGTGTAGTGTAGGGTAAAAACATTGCTTACCCGCCCTGGTCCCGTCCGGTCTCCTGCAGCCCCGTCCGGACCGGACGGAGCTGTAGGAGACCGGACGGGACCAGGGCAAAAAAAAACAAACGAAAAAGTAGCAAGGCTCGGGCCTGCTATGGTAAGTGTAAAAAGTGTAAAAAACAAAAAACCTGTGTGTTATATAAAAAAATAAAACAATTTTAAATACCTGTCGGAGGGCCGTGGGTCCAGGCGGCCGGTGGGCGGCGGGCAGCCATCAGCGGCATCCGGTAGTCCCTTCTCCCTTCCTCCCTCCCTCCCCTGCCTGGATGAGCGCCAAAATCGCACGGGCGGGTCGGCAGCGGGGGGTGGGGGGGGGGGGGCGGCAGCAGGATCCGGGAGCGGCGGGTAGGCAGCAGCGGGGTCCGGGGGGTCCGGGGCAGCGGCAGCGGGGGGGCGGCAGCGGGGGGACGGCAGCAGGATCCGGGAGCGGCGGGTAGGCAGCAGCGGGGTCCGGGGGTGGCAGCGAGATCCGGGGAGCCAGCAGCGGCAGCATGTTCGATCGCGCAGGCAGGTAGGTGGCAAAGTAAAGATGGCCGCCTGCACGGGAAAATCGTGCAATTGGCCGCTGAAGACGTGACGTCACGACGTTTGGCGTCACGGGGTGTGACGTCACGTCTTCAGCGGCCAATTGCACAATTTTCCCGTGCTGGCGGCCATCTTTACTTTGCCACCTACCAGGCGGAGGAGCCGGTGCCGAAAGCAGCCGGCTCCTCCGCCTGGATGAATGAATTCATTCACTGCCGGTGGGGGTTGCCTCTCCGGCAGCCCCCACCGGCAGTGAATGAATGCGCGCCTGTGCGACCCCTGCGTTTCGGCGCTCAAGGCAGTCACATGCCGTGACGTCACGCCTTGAGCGCCGAAACGCAGGGGTCGCACAGGCGCGCATTCATTCATCCAGGCGGAGGAGCCGGTGGCGAAAGCAGCCGGCTCCTCCGCCTGGATGAATGAATTCATTCACTGCCGGTGGGGGTTGCCTCTCCGGCAGCCCCCACCGGCAGTGAATGAATGAATGTGCGCCTGTGCGGACCCGGCCTAGATTTAACACGCGACCACCCGCCGCCCGTCTCGAACTAACGCGTGTCCCCCCGCCGCCGCTGCCGCCGCGCCCACCCGCCCACGGCCTAGATTTAACACGCGACCACCGGCCCCCCGGATCCCGCCGGCCGCCTGGACCCACGCGGCCCTCCGACAGGTATTTACAAATTTTGATTTTTACACTTCCTGGTGCCTGTCATTTCAAATGTCATTTGAAATGACAGGTACCAGCGCACCCAGGTTACTGTATAGGCGCTGTATTAAGCGCCTATACAGTAAAATGGGTTACGCGGCCATAACCCTTCCCTACCGCTTTAAAGCCGCGGCATGCATTTGCATGCGATTAGAGGAGAGTATTGGGGAGTTAGTGAAGAGAACTGTGCGTGCGGGGAGGAAGGGTGCGCCTGACACTACCGCACTGTTTTTACCGCGTCCTTACTGGATCGAGCCGAAAGTCCTTAAACATGCTTTTAAGCATGCACTATATTTATTATTTTTTATTTATTTTATTTAAAGGTTTTTTATATACCGAGGTATGGCTGGATGCCTTCACCCCGGTTTACATCTATAACAACCAATTACATTTGACATTAAGCATTTAGTGGTAACTGAGACAAACAACAATACTTATTACAATTAATTGTAACAAATTAACATTTAAACATTTACCATTTTAACAGGTTCTGTCAATTGTTTCGACCGGGTAAGAGGGATAGGTAACTTGGGGAAAGTCAAGTTTTATCGGATAGCCTTGTTTATAATGTTTGGAGATATAATTTTTGGTGTGATATTGTAAGTCATGAGATGTAAGGTTAAATATCAGTGATAGCTATTTTCTAAAAGTTCTGTGTACTTAACATTACTATACTATATAACATATACTATATATATACTATATACTATATACATATAGTATATATATATATATATATATACTATGTATATATATACTATATATATAGTATATATATATATATATAGTATATGTGTTGTAAAGTATTTGTATATGTGTTGGGGGTCGGGAACCTATGGCTCGTGAGCCAGATGTGGCTCTTTGATTGGCTGCATCTGGCTAGCAGACAAATCTTTAATAAAAAAGTAAAAATCTAACAAAACCCCCACCCTCCTGACGCCCCCAAGACCTCCAAAATTAATTTACTACAACCCTCCACCCTCCTGACGCCCCCCAAGACCTCCAAAACTAATTTACTACAACCCCCACCCTCCTGACCCCCCACAAGACCTGCCAAAAGTCCCTGGTGGTCTAGTGGGGGTCCAGGAGCGGTCCGGGAGCGATCTCCTGGACTTGGGCTGCCAGTAGTCAAAATGGCACCGACAGCCCTTTGCCCTCACTATGTCACAGGGGTCGACCAATGGCAGCGGTAGCCCCTGTGACATAGTAAGGGCAAAGGTCCGTTGACGCCATTTTGATTACCGGCAGCCGATGGCCCTTTGCCCTTACTATGTCACAGGGGCTACCGCCGCCATTGGTCGACCACAGTGACATAGTGAGGGCAAAGAGCCATCGGTGCCATTTTGACTATTGGCAGCCGACAGCCCAAGTCCAGATCATCGCTCCCGGACCCCCGCTGGACCACCAGGGACGTTTGGCAGGTCTTGGGGGTGTCAGGAGGGTGAGGGGTTGTAGTAAATTAATTTTGGAGGTCTTGGGGGGGCTTGTTAGATTTTTACTTTTTTTTTTTTTTTATTAAAGATTTGTCTGCGAGCCATCAAAAGAGCCACATCTGGCTCGCGAGCCATAGGTTCCCGACCCCTGTTGTAAACTGAGTCCAGAGGCAGAAATGAAACTCAGTGCTGCTCTTTAACATACTTTTTAACATTTAATATATTTTTTTTTAGTATTTCAATAGCCTTTGCTATTTCTACAAGTCTGATCAGTGCACTTTTATTGTGCTGTGATCATCTCTATTTCTTCTTCACCAAACTAGTTTGCCCTCATAAAAAAACCTTCTCAAAGCACCCTTACAGGTGGACTCTTGGTCTGACCCAGTACAGCAATTCTTACATTATTATGCTCATGCATATATCCTTGGAAAGCCAACTATCTCTGAAAACATTCACAAGCAAAATATGCATAAATTATTGCTGCCGCAAGACATCAGCAATCTTTGTTCCTTCTGCAGTAGTTTTAGTTGTTATAATGCATTTATCACAGGCAATGACATTATTACATGTTAGGAAGGAAAGCACTGAGCAGCATTCTAAAGACGCAAGCTGGACAAATACTTTACAACACAGCTTGGCTGAGGAAAATCATTTAAGGAGAATTTAAAGCAGACCTGCTAGTATGTTCTGTAGGAAAACAGCAATATAACTCCGTTTATATGGCAAGTCTGCAGAAGACATACACTAGCAAGGAAATTGAAGTAAGCAACAAAATTATGTGGGCAACAGCAATGTCAGAGAGAATCAATGTCAACAACATAACTCTTCCTGTCAATTGACAATAAAATCATACATCAAATCTTTAAAGAATTGAATAAAATTTTGACTTTATTTCAATTATATTGCCATTTGCTTACAATATACACCGATGACAGTGCAAATTACAATTTTCCACTGGAAATAGAAATCTAAATAATCACAGAAATAAATAATCATGAGAACTTATTTACCTGTGTTGTCTGTGGAGGTTTGAAATCAAATTGGACTTCTTGCTTTGGTTTTGTGTTGTTTCTGTGCAAATGAAAATATAAGCATCTCATGGAAATTGAAAAACGTAGGTGCCAGATCAAAATGTGCAATTGTTTTTACTGTCAATGCATTTTATAGCAACATAACAGATCATCATAATATGATTCTTGCAACAATGAGCATCAAGCAATATAGCATACTATTCTCACAAAACAAATTACAATGATACTATCTGGTTGGCCAACATGAAATCTTCAGCTTAATAAGGATCACCAAATTATGGTCACCTACTTAAAAGAGCTTAATTGGTGAGTTGTGAGAGACCCATTGCTGTATGCATATACATGAGACAGAACTTTATAAAATATCACAAAAATTGCTTTTTTTTTTTTTAACATGCTCAGATTGTGAACATACTTCATAAAGCAAATATTATCTATTACACTACTGACTGAAATAAATTAATTGCTGACGATTTTCTCTGATATTTAGACTATTTGTATGACCACAAATCATGGTTTTATACATTAGAAAAAACTGAACTGTCCAACACAATTAGCTGTCCTCACTTGGTGTCACGGTTTCGCCTGCCAATGTTCAGTCCACTGTGCAGTCTTCCCTCCACCAGAAGTCCTCAGCAAGCCTTGCTCATTACTTTGCCAGTTATCTCCTCACTGATCCTACTATGCCCAAGCCTCCACCCTACAACTCAGCCTGCTCAATGCCTCTTCATTGCGTCAACTTGTGTCTCTGACCTGGCCACTCTTACCTTGCCTATCCTTGCGGCCTTCTGGGTCTTCTGCTTTGCAGCTTATCCAGGCCTTCTGCTTTTTCCTTGCCTTGTGGCCTCTGGCCTTGCTCTGATACCTCTCAGTCCTCACTGCCTTGCCTCTGTGCTCTCTTGGGATTTTGTGTCTTACCTTATGACCTCCGGACCTACTAGGATTACCTGATCCAGTCTCATGCCCTGTTGGGCTTTCTTGTTCCCTGTTACCTTTCTAATCCAGTCCTGTCCTTGTCCAGTCCAGTCCAGTCCAGTTCAGTCCCTTGGCTATTGCAGCAGTTTCTTGTCCTTTGCCTCAGATCCAGCCCCAGGTTGTGCTCTCTATTAAGCCCTAGCTAATACCTGTATCCAGCTCTTAGCGAGTACCTGCATCCAGCTCTCAGCCAGTGCCTGCCCTCAGCTTCCAGCCCTGCCTTGCTTTGCCTTATTCAGGCCATGCCGGGCCTCAGCTTCCCACCCGTGTCCTGATGTTCCACAAAAGACAAGTCCTACTGGCTCCCAGAACCCAAGGGTTCAATCAGGCCAGGCGTGACTAGGTGTGCACACCGTGCATTTACACAGGGTGGCACACCTGTGGACAGTGCCTGCAGCAGGAGAGGATGTGGGGCTGCCGGCGGCCAAAAATGAGAAAAGTTTGCAGCAAGGTGGGCTGCTGGCAGAGCCCAATCTGCCAGTGGCCAAAAATGAGGAAAGGCTGCAGCAGTTTCCCCTTTAAGCTGCACACATGCACTCACAGCTTTCTGGCTCCCGCCCCCCTCCTTCGCAGAAAAACCAGTGGGGCTGAAGGAAATAGTCTGCGGATCCATGGTGGAGCTCATTCCACCATGGCTTGGAGTGAAGAGGACAATGGAGAGGGCTGAAGTGGAGCCCATTCCACCGTGGACTGGAAAAAGGAAGCCATGTGTGAGTGAGAACCTGTGTGCATATTTCTGGGTAAGAGCTTGTGTGTGTGTCTTGTATCAGAGCTTATGTTCATGTGTTTGCTTGTGTGTATGTGAGGGCTTGAATGCTTGTCTATGTATTGTGTCTGTATGCCATACACTCTGGGCCGGATTTTAAATGCCCTGCGCGCATAAATCCAGCTGGATTTACGCGCGCAGGGCCCTTGCGTGCCGGCGCGCCTATTTTGCATAGGCCACCGGCGCGCGCACAGCCCCAGGATGCGTGTAAGTCCCGGGGCTTCGTAAAAGGGGTGGGGGAGGGGGCGTGCCCGGGGGCATGTCCGGGGTCAGGGGGCGGTTCGGGGCGGGACCAGGGGTGTGGCGCCGGCCCAGGGGCGTGGTCCAGGCCTCCGGACCAGCCCCCGGGTCAGGTGATGGTGTGCCAGCAGCCTGCTGGCGCATGCAGATTTACGTCTGCTTTCAGCAGGCGTAAATCTGCCAACAAAAGGTAGGGGGGGTTAGATAGGGGAAGGAGCGGCCTCGGAGGGAACATTCAGCGCGCGCCAGGCTCGGCACGCGCAGGTTGCACAAATGTGCACCCCCTTGCACACGCCGACCCCGGATTTTATAAGATACGCGCGTATCTTATAAAATCCAGCGTACTTTTGTTCGCGCCTGGTGCGTGAACAAAAGTACGCGCTTGCGCAAATTTATAAAATCTGCCTCCTCGTGTGTGAGAACCTGTGTGCTTCTGTGTGTGTTTGTGCGAGGGCCTGTGTGCAACTGTGCCACATAAAATGTTCTCACAGGCATGCTCACACACACATGCATCTGTGAGGGAGAGAGAGCAAGTGTATGTGGAAACATAGACACGTATATAAGAAATGGAGTGTTTGAGAGAATGTATGTGTGTGTGTGTGTGTGTATATAAACATAAAACTAATTTATTGTTTTATGTTTATATACACATAAACATATACACATAAACATAAAACTAATTTATATACACATAAACTAGTTTATATACACATAAACATAAAACTAATTTATTGTTTTATGTTAATTTATAGTTTGTAATTTTGTTAACTTATTGGTTGATTCTTGATCTCCCATTTCTGTTATTGTTTAATTCTGTCCTATCTTCCGACATCCATGTTATTACTCTCCCTGTTTTAATGTAACTTCTCATTTCTACTTATACGTTAATTGGTTTCCCCATGTTTTAATGTAAACCGGTACGATAAGACCTGGTCTTGAGTGTCGGTATAGTAAAAGAAGTTAAATAAATAAATAAAATAAATATATGTGAAGATAAATTTTGGGTGGCCCTATCTCCCCAATTCATGACAATCTCAAGGTGACTGGAAATCAAAAGATCTGAAGTATGAAGAACAGGAGATTTTTTAATCCTTATTAGTTTTAATTAATGGGTGTAATTTGATGTTTCTACTGTTTTGAAATATTTTGTTTTTTGGGAAATATTAGAAAATATTTTAATTATTGGATTATGTTTATTCATTAGATGTTTTTATTGGTGTTTGGGAAATTTTGGATATTCTATTTGTTAACTGGTTTGAAATATTTATTTATTTTATGACTATTTTACTATAATGAATGATGTTTTATATTTCTTGATTTTATTTTTAATGTTTTATGAACATTACGGGCAAAGTGGAGATCAAAAACACATCAACAGGATAAATCCTCTGAAACAAGGATATGTTAGGTAAGATACAACATCAACAGGCACAAGAGCCATACTGATATAGCAAATGTTGTTTTAATTCAATTAACATAATTATCTGGCAGACAAATCTTGGATATTAGAGCAGTAAAGCACATCAATGTATCAGCATTTTGGGCTGGGTTTGCACTGGCTGCATCAGGAGGGACAGAACAGTAGATCAAAAGGATTTTCAACAATATGAAAACAAATCTCCGTTTGTGTAATATAGATTTCTGCTACTTTGTTTCCCTGACCACACAAATGGTGACTTCTGTAACTTTGCATGTCTGATTACACAAACGAAGATTTGTTTTCGTATTGCTGAAGATCCTTTTGATCTCCTGTTCTGTCCCTCCTGATGCAGCCAGTGCAAAACATGGCCAGTGTGGGGGGACTTACAATGCTGATACATTGATGTGCTTTACTGTTCTAATATCTAAGATACGTCTGCCTGATAATTGCGTTAATTGAATTAAAACAACTTTTGCTGCTTCAGTATGGCTCTTGTGCCTGTAGATGTTGTACTTTACCTAACACACCCCTGCTTCAGTGAATGGTTCTGTTTTTCCATTCATTGTTGCTCTGCTGGCTTGTTGTGGGTTCCAGTTCAGTTCTTCCCAGCATGTTTCTATTTATACTTTCTGGTCTCTTTATTCTGTATTTGGTCAGGATCTGTCTGTGTTCTCCATATGTGACCGAGGTGAGGCATTCTGCTACTATATAATTTATCTGTAGTGATCTATAGCAGTCTGATTTGTTCTGTTTACTAATAAGATGTGTATTAGTGTTCTAGGGCCTTGTGTAATATATGCAGTGCTACCTTTTCATAGATAAGGTTGTTACTGTTTGAGTGCTGGCAGTTAGGGTTGTTTTGGTATGGGAGGTATGCTATGTTATAATGGTAATTCTGTTTATTCATGGCTTTCTGAGGGCCAAGCCCACACCCAGCATACATAAAAAAATGTAAAGCAGATCTAAAAACCTGGCTTTTTAACTGTGCTTACACAAGTCCTAATTAATGTTTTAGTTTTGCTATGTTTTTAATTTAGCATAATACACTTTTTAAGATGATTGTTTTGATATTCATTGCTCTTAGCCAAATCAATGTATTTTATTGATATTAGTACTTATTTTATATTGTCTTGATAATTTTAGTTCTGTTTTAGAATTAGGAATTGTTCTCTTAATTGTTAATATCTATTGATTGTCTTATACTCATTGTTTTAGGTTTATTTATTGTAAACCGATGTGATGGATTTCTGATACATCGGTATATAAAAAAGTAATAAACTATAAACTATTACAAAAAATGTAATTCCAAAGGAGTTTCAAGTGTCTTTTTTGCAGGATTTTCTGGTTGGCACATCAGCAGTGCATCTAAATATAATATGCATATTGTAAGTGACATTGTTGCCTCACAAGACTGTACTTTTGAATGTTCTTTTTTCATGTAAAATCTGATACAAGTGCATAATTGAATTATTGAATTGTGTGTGTGCGCACAAGGCTATAAGGTTTGCTTAGGGTACCTAATACCCTTCCCTTGACCATGGGTTCTGTTTTTGGGGGGGGGGTGCCAGTTTTTAAAAATATAAATTGCTGGAGGGATCTGGGCTTTTCTTGATGGGTACGGGACAGAGACTGAATGATGTGGGGGTAGGGCAGCACAGTAATTGTTTGCACAGAGCAGCAAAAAAGCTAGCAACAGCCCTTGGTTCAACTGGTGGTGGATGGGGTTGGTTAGGCAGAAGACCAGCTCCAGTCCCGTCCTGTACTGCCTCTGTGGGAGTGCTCCTTGACTCCAGCCTACCAGTTCATGACACTGTGTTAACTCAAAGCTTCTTGTTTTGTGTTGGGCATCTGTCCATCTTGACTAGAGTGTAAGCTCCAAGGAACATGGATTATCCATTAAAAAGTGTAGTATTATACTGTTACTGCACAGTTGAGTAAAGTCTATGTGTACCTTTTACACACAGACTTTGCCCTGAATTTTCAAAGCGAACTTGTGCACATTAGTTCGATTTGAAAATTCATAATTGGTCTAGTACGAACAAAAATAACTTGCCCAAAGTTACATCTCCTCTTCAAAGGATATAACATGTACAGGTTAACTCATACGTACACTTTTAAAACTAAAAAAATATGCATGGAAGTTCCAACTTCACTTCTCCAGAACGCTTCACTCCAGTTCAGATAAAAGTATGTGCAAAACTGGGTTCCGTGCATACTTTTATGTGCACTGAGCCCCAGGTTATTTTATAGCAGCAATTTACTTACATAAAACATAGTTTTATACATATAAATGGCTTTGAAAATTCAGCTCTGTGTGTCCTGTACAGTGTTACTTACATCTGGTGTGTGTTATACAAATGATGATAATAACAATAACAACAAGGCTGATTCCAGTGATGTGTGTGGTTGAGACATGCCCTCTTAAAAGGTTTATTCACTAGAAAATCAGGGGATTTAAGGCAGGTGAGATTAAACTGAGAAGTAGCAACTTTTAATTGAGCACTATCAGATATATCTGATATCTGGATATGTTGCATGGAAAACTCCGTTTTACAAGTTGTTGTTAATGGAGAAATTACTTACCTGATAATTTTGTTTTCCTTAGTGTAGACAGATGGACTTAGGACCATTGGGTTTATGCTCCCCTGCCAGCAGGAGACGGAGCAAGCTGACGTTGCAGTATATATAACCCTGCAGTGACCCCAGTCTGCTAGTATTCTCTTCAAAAGCAACTGTGGACAGACTTGCAAAAAACTTGATTAAAAACAGGTAACCAGAACAGTACTCAACCAACCATAAACACTGAACTCACATAAGATTCTAGGTACCCCAAGCTAGGGGACTGGATGAACACTTACCAGTAATCCCTTGGGACCCAGAGCCCCAGAGGAGGACTATTAACATACTCATGTGGCAGCCGAGGGCGGGAAGCTGAGTCCATCTGTCTACACTAAGGAAAACAAAATTATTAGGTAAGTAATTTCTTCATTTCCTAGCATGTAGACAGATGGACTCAAGAACAGTGTGATGTACCAAAGCTACTCCCCAACTGGATGGGAGGCTGCCCGTGGTCAGTCAACACATGTGCAAAGGCTGCATCCTCCCAGGTCTGCACATCCAGATGATAAAACCTGAAAAAAGTATGTAAGGAGGACCACGTCGCAGCTCAGCAGATATCGACGGGAGACAACAGACTGACCTCCACCCATGACACTGTCTGAGCCCTAGTGGAATGAACCCTAACCTAAGTAGGCAACGGCTTTCCAACATCTACATATGTGGCCATGACCACTTCCTTAATCGAACGAGCTATCGTAGTCCGCGAAGCCGAAGTGCCCTGCTTACTCCCAACCATGGAGAACAAACAGGTGATCTGTCTTTCAAAGAGAGACCTCCAGGTACCGCAAGACAAGAAGCTTAACATTCAAGGAGTGCAAAAGTGAAACTCCTCCGCATCCCTGACCTTATCCTGGGATGGCAAGAAGACAGACTGATTCAAATGAAAGTCCAAGACTACCTTGGATAGGAAGGATGGAACAGTATGCAGCTGTAACACACCCCTGGAGTCACTCGAAGGAATGACTCCCAGCAACACAATGCCTGCAGCTCAGAAATCCAACATGTAGAACATATAGCCACCAAAGTCAACAACTGTAAGGAAAGGCTACGCAGTGGTAGGAACGTAGGGCCCACCAAAATATCCAGTACCAAATTAAGCCTCCACAATGGAACTGGTAACCACAAGGGAGACCTAAGGTGCTTCACTCCTTTCAAAAAATGGGCCACATCAGGATGAGATGACAAGGAAACACCATTCACCAGGCCTCTGAAACACACTAGAGCCACAACCAGCACCTTCAAGGAATTAAGGGTCAAGCCTTTATTCAATCAATCATGCAAAAAATCCAGAATGAGAGGGATCTTAACTGAACGGGGAAGAACACCCAGCTCCTCACACCAAGCCTCAAACTCTCCAAACCCGCCCATAAGCCAAGGAAGTGGAGAACTTGCGAGTGCGGAGTAAAGTGGCAATCACCACAGAGGAATAACCATGCTTTAACAGGTGATCCCTGTCAAGGGCCAAATAGTAAGACAAAATCGAGTCAGATCCTCGTGAAGAACCGGTCCGTGCTGAAGCAGATCCATGTGTTGCAGAAGATGAAGTGAGGCCTCCACCAGGAGTCATCACAAATCCGCATATCATGGATGCCTGGGCCAGTCTGGTGCCACCAGGAATGCTAGGCCCTTGTGACTTTCAATCTTGAGAATTATCCAGCCCAGCAAGGGCTATGGAGGAAAGGCATAAAGCAATCTGTCTTCCGGCCAGACCTGTATGAGAGCATCAATTCCCAGAGACCACGGATCTCTCCTGCGACTGTAGAAGCGAGGAACCTTCGCATTTCAAGAAGTCATGAACAAGCCTAGGAATGGAAGGCACCAGCGATCCACAATCAGCTGAAACACCTCGGCTGACAACACCCACTCTCCTGGGTCCAGACTCTCCCCTGCTGAGAAAGTCCACTATTACATTGTCTTTTCCTGCAATGTGAGAGGCCGGGATCATCTGCAGATGACCTTCCGCCCATTCCATCAGCTGTTCTATTTCCTGAAACACTTGCTGGCTGTTGATTCCTCCCTGGCGATTGATATAGGCCACTGTCGTTGCATTGTCTGACAGCACATGAACCGCTTGATTCTGCAGCCTAAGGCTGAACTGCAAGCATGCCAGCCATACCACCCGGGTCTCCAGGCGACCGATGTTTGAGCAGGACTCTTCGGCATTCCAGCGCCCCTGGGCTGTTAACTCCAGACAGTGAGCCCCACAACCATGGAGACTTGCAGAAACTGAATGATGACTTTGTAAACCGTTGCAATCTTACCTTGGAACGATGGTATAAAAAACACCTGAATAAATAAATAAAAATCTGTTGTGAGTACCAACCATGCAGGAGAGGACAAGGGAACTCCCTTTCTCAGATGATCCTCCTGCAACCACCACTGGAGGCAGGAGCAGATTTCCATTGGCAAGTGGAGCCGAAATGCATAATCCTGAGATTGCGGGTTCTAACAAGATAGCAGACAGTGCTGAAGAGGACGCATATGTGCCTTGCCCATGGCACCACTTCGAGGGTAGCTGCTATCAAACAGAGTACCTGTAGATAGGATCAAACCAAATACCTGTAGGTAGGACCACACCGTCGGGCGTATGGTGTTCATCAACTGACCACTTGAGACATCAATCTCTGGATCCGAACTTCCGGTAGAAAAACTCTGTCCTGTACCATGTCTAACCAGACCCTCAGATACTCCAATGACTGGGATGGTTGAAGATTGCTCTTGGTCAGGTTCACCACCCAACTGAGCTCCTGCAATACGGAGATCACCTTGTGTGTCACCAGGTGGCTCTCTTCCTGAGACTTGGTTCGAATCAGCCAGTTGTCTAAATACGGGTGCACCAGGATTCCTTCTTTTTGCAAGGCCACCACTACAACCACCATAATCTTGGAAAATGTTCTGGGAGAGATGGCAAGTCCAAAAGGCAGCGTCCAAAACTGATAATGGTGCCCCAACACTGCAAAGCGTAGAAAGCGTTGGTGTTCCAATAGGATGGGAATATGAAGGTAAACCTCTGACAGATCCAAGGAGGACAGAAATTCTCCTGACAGCACTGCCATTATTACAGAGCATAAGGTTTCCATTCGAAAATGAGTCACCTTCAAGTGACGGTTAACCCTTTTGAGATCCAAGATGGGACCAAAAGGAGCCCTCCTTCTTGGGCACAACAAAATAAATGGAATATCGCCCCTTACTTTCTTGAGATGTGGGCAATGGAACCAAAGCCCTCTGTCTGAGGAACCTTTGAAGCTTGAACTCCTCTCTGGCTGCAGGGAGAGAGGGCATCTGCTGCCACTGCCACACTCGGCCTCCTGAACCTTCTGCCTTTCAGCTGAATTAGCAGCTAAGTCCACGCTAGGAAACCCAGCTACTGGACCAAGGCACACCTCTGAGGGACTACAGAAATCGCCTCAGGAATTCTCAACTGGAGGAGGGAGCTTTAGGCTTCACCTCAGGAGAGAGGGGCTTTTTTCCCTGAATTTAGAATTTCAAATTTCTCCTTTCAAAAAGCTCAAAGCAATCCCCATTGGGAGATGCACATCCACCACCTGCTGGAGACAAAGAACACTGGTAGGCTGGGGTCACAGCAGGGTTATATATACTGTGAAGTCAGCATGCTCTGTCTCCATCTGCTGGCAGAGGAGCATAAACCCACTGGTCCTGAGTCCATCTGTCTACAGTCTAGGAAATCAGTCTTTTCTTATCTAGAACATCAGTCCATGTTATGAGACCATGAAATGCATCCCTTGCACAGTTGTTAGAAAAGTCTAAGAATGATAGGCACATTGCTAAGAAACACAAACTTAACAGGTTTCAAAATACTATTTTACATTCCATGCCCATAGCAAGACTGACCCATTAAGTTCTAAACGGGTTATGCCATTACCAACAGTAGTACCCCAACTTGTCCACACCACAGCCTTCACAAGGCAGGCATTTTGTTTCAACAAAGTGCAAGCGTATTTCCCAACATCAAATTTATTTACCTGGCCTCCTGTGATATCTGCTGAGGGGTATGTGTGGTTGTAATTGTAGCTATTTTTTCTGCATTGGTCAACAAAGAAGCATTGGAGGATTCTAAAATAAAAAATGGTTCTTCAGTTTAGGCAAAAGAATATCATCTTATAATTTTATGTAAGTATGCTTGGTTTGTAACACTGCATTGGAAACTAGCAAATACATTTTTAAAACTGCCTGGAAGGGATTTGCACAGCTTGATTTTGCAGTAAAAGAACAGGGAATTCTTTAAATAGGCAACCATTCTGTATTTATTGAAAATCATACACATCAAGAAACTGTTTTCAAATGAACACTTAGGTAATTATGGAAATATATACTTTTGGTGACAATTCTTTTTTTTTTTTTTGGCATTTTATAATGTTCTGTTAATACAGTTGATTCTGGAAATGTTTTTTTTGATTGGAAACAATAATGCAATTTGAATACATTTATCAGTGCTTTTAGTTATAAAGTGAGTGCACTTACAAGCCTAGAAGGCAAGTTTAAAACCCCACAGGGAACTTTCACTCCCACAGGAATATAGTTTCTCTTTGAAAATACAGCTGATGCATACAACGCTCGTACAAATGGGAGAGAGGAAGCAATAATCAAAACACATTTTTACATGGGTAAACATGCTTTTATCCATGTAAAAAGCTTTGATTACTGTCCTCTCAGTACTTTGCCAATTAGTTATTTAAGTCGATCCAGCTTAAATAGGAACATTTGAGCAAGTAAGAAGCCTTAATATGTGTAAGTCTGCCTTGTTAGGCTCCTATTAAAAGCTGGAATAGCTGCTATGCAGTGGGAGTTTATAAATATTCCTTATAGTGATTTGGGTTAATAATCAAAATAAAGCATGCCTTTATTGGTCATTTTACTCCTGCAAAATTAATTTTGATTTTTTTTTCCAATTTTTCTCAGTGTGAGATTTATTCTTGCCTGTATAGGATTATAATATATAAACTGATAATAAAAAAAAAATATAGGACTCCATGAAATATTTTTCAAATTAGACTTGCAGGAAGTAGACTAAGATGTGGTTTTCATATTTAAGTTATATTAGAAACATGACAGCAGAAAGAGACCATATAGGCTATCCAGTCTGCTTATCTGTCCAATTAATTTAGCATAATTCCCATCACTTCAATGTCAAGGTCATTAACACCCCTCTGGCTCTTCATCCTGCTCTACCTCAGTTGACAAGGACCCCTCACCCTGTAATATTAGGCCTAAAAACGTGATTTCTGCAGACATACTCCTTATCAGGAGCAGCAGTAAATATATGCAGCTAACAGGCTGCCACTTGCTGCGGCCTCCGGTTTTAAAATACAGTTTTATGCGCATAACTGTTGGCTCCACCCCGGAATGCCCATAACAAGCTCCTTTTCCACCTCTTTTTTTTTTTTATCTTGCGCATGCACATATATACACATAATTAGTGGCTTTTAAAACCCGTGTTACTCATGCACAGCCCACATACACACGTATAATGGCCTCTTAGCATGAGCAATGCTTTAAAAATTCAGTTGTTAGCGCTCTAAGTTTAGTTGAAAATCAGTTCCTAATTTAGGGGCTCAGGTTTTATTTTTTTAAATATTGGCCCTCTCTATAACACATTGAGATCCATATTCAGAACTTATCCTCTAGGAATATTAGCCAGATAAACATATCCGGCTAACTTAGCTGGGATATTCAATAGGGATGTGCAGAGGGACACCATACGTTGCATTCGGGATTCGGATTCGTCGGGAGGCAGATACGTTGCATTCGGCCGTATGGTGCCCCAATACGTTAATACGTCGATTAATTTAACTACAACCCCCCACCCTCCTGACCCCCCCCAAGACTTACCAAAACTCCCTGGTGGTCCAGCGGGGGGTCCGGGAGCCATCCCCTGCACTCACCCCCTCGGTGCCCTGTTTCAAAATGGCGCCGATAGCCTTTGACCTACTATGTCACAGGGGCTACTGGTGCCATTGGTCAGCCCCTGTCACATGGCCATCGGTGCCATCATGTGCTCCTACCATGTGACAGGGGCTGACCAATGGCACCGGTAACCCCTGTGACATAGTATGGGCAAAGGTTATTGGCGCCATTTTGATTACTGGCAGCTGATGGTCCAAGTGCAGGAGGTCGCTCCCGGTCCCCCGCTGGACCACCAGGGACTTTTGGCAAATCTTGGGGGACCCTCCTGACCCCCACAAGACTTGCCAAAAGTCCAGCGGGGGTCTGGGAGTGACCTCCTGCACTCTGGCCGTCAGATGCCAATACTCAAAATGGCGCCGATCGCCTTTGCCCTCACTATGTCACAGGGGTTGACCGTGACATATGGCTGACCAATGGCCGACCGTGACATATGGCTGACCAATGGCACTGGTAGCCCCTGTGACACAGGGAGGGCAAAGGTGATTGGCGCCATTTTGAGTACTGGCATCTGACGGCCGGAGTGCAGGAGGTTGCTCCCGGACCCCCGCTGGACTTTTGGCAAGTCTTGTGGGGGTCAGGAGGGTCCCCCAAGACTTGCCAAAAGTCACTGGTGGTCCAGTGTCTGCTGTCCTAGATAGGTCACTTACAAGTCAAGCAGAAAGCGAGCCAAAAAAGCCTTTAGGCACGAAGATAAACTCTCTAACTCTATTAGGCTTGAAAAATGTAAAATCTCTACATTAAAAATAGTACTAGAGCTTAAAAATGAAAATTTTGTAAAACAAAAAGCTGCAGTATTGTAATGCATATCATTAACATTTTAATGTAAATTGGATTTTTTTTTCTGGTAACCACTCATATCAGCAATTTCATTAATCCCTAATTGAGTTAAAGTAGCAGCAGCATAGGGACACAAAGAATTAGATCTAGCTGCTGTTTTGAAAGATGAAAAGGAAAAATAAGCTATAGGAGATACTAACTATATTAAAAATTAACTGAAAGCACAGGTAACTTGTGTTTACATGAATTTAATTGGAAAGACTATCACCTAAGACTAGCTAAAGAACCCCACACTTCTGTTCAACCAATCTTTTTGGTTAGAAATGTGTTTTAATTCTTCTTGCCTCTCAGGATGACATACTGCAAAATAAAATGGGCAATAGAACAGGATATATTTTCAAAAGATACCTTCCTATTCTGCAATTACACGAGATGCTTAAAACTAGAGCTCAAAGTTTGGGTGACCACAGACTTCAGATGAAAAGGGGCAGACTTTACAGATTTTACTCTCATTGCATCTTGTATTTTATGATTAGACTAGCCAAAGCATTTTGTCAGATATGTAGGCACAAAGAACATTTGAATTTTGAAGCAGTAGTGAACAGACAAATGCCATCGTTTTTCTACAATCTACCTTACTTGATTCTAAGTAATCATTTCTTCATTTGAACTTTTGTTTTCACTAGTTCTGAAATGAGAGCAATTTGATCCTGCTCTAATCTTAGATATGTAAGTGGCCATTATTTTTAAATGGTCACTGTCAAGGGTTAACCAGAGAGACATTTAAAACCTTAATTATTCCCAGAGCTATTTGCTGACAGACATTTCATTATTCCTTATATTTTATCCTTTGTTTATCTTTTTTTCCCATAATTCTTTTTGACATTTTGCCTGCAAGTATTAGAGCCAACTATGCCTCACTTCTATGGCTAACATTTGTTTACAACCATAGTACATATGTAAAGATATGGAAACCAAAGCAACAGAAACTAGCTTATCAGGGTGGGACAATCCTCTTACTTCAATAAGCATATATTCAGGGCCCGTGGAAGCACTAGGCGATCGCCTAGGGCACCTAGTATTAGGGGGCGCCGAGCTGCTGGTGGCCGATAAGAAGGCTCATATGGCCGCTGAAGATTGGCAGGGCAGTGGTGGACCTCACGTCACCACGGCCTGAAAAAAAAAGGTCGCTCTAAGCCTGCAAATACTCCTCCTCCTTCCTGCCCCCGCGGACCCGGAAGAAAAATGTTGCCGGAGCTGCACGGTCAGGAAGGAGGAGGAGCATCAGCCGCGTGCCGGAAGAGGAGCATCAGCCGCGTGCCGGAAGAGGAGCATCAGCCGCGTGCCGGAAGAGGAGCACCAGCCTCGTGCCGGAAGGAGGAGGAGCATCAGCCACGTGCAGAAGAGGAAGAGCGCTTACGGGCCGCCACGAATCCCACATTGCGGGCGGCCCGAGAAGACCAGGGCCGCTGCAGAGCCCATCCTGCGGCGACCCGTGAAGAGGAGACCCAGAGGTGAGAGAGAGGCTGAGGGTCTGTAGAGGGTGTGTGTGTGCATGTATGAGATGAGTTGAGAGACGGTGTGTGGGAGTGAGGACCTGAATGTTTGCAGAGACAGCATGTGAGAGCCTCTGTGTGTGTGAGTCAGACAGCATGTGCAAGAGAGAGACTGTGTATGAATGATTGTATGAGAGAGAGCATGTGAGAGTGAGAGCCTGTGTGTGTGTGAGAGAGAGAGAGAGAGAGAGAAAGCATGTGAGAATGAGAACCTGACTGTGTGTTTGAGGGAAGAAGACAGATGGAGAGAAAAGAAATAGAAAAAAAGACAATATAAAAGGAATTGGCAAAAAAATAAGAAAGGGAAGGTGGAAAAAAAATCCTGTGACCAACCGATTAGAAAACTAAGATCAGACAGCAAAGTAAAACAAAAAAAAAATTACTTTTTACTGATTGGCACATGTAATCTTTGGGAATGTGCAAGAGTAGCACTTTCTCTATGTGGATCTCACAATGTAGGAGATCAGCATGGAGGAAATGGAAGCCCATGGGGCCTGCAGAGAGGAGGCAGCAGAATGGGCTTCAGTGCCAGTAGCAGCAATCAGCCCCTCCCCAATAGCCACACAGCAGCAGTGACAGAGGAAGCAGAGGAATGAGAGAGGCTCTGAGGTTGCTGGCAAAAGAAAGAGAGGGGATCTGCCTTTAGTGTGTGCATGTGTATGAATGGGAGTCTGCCTGGGGGTGTAGGTGTGTGAATGCATGGATGCCTGCCTGAGGGTGTGTTTGTGTATGAGAATGAATGGGTGTCTTCCTGGGGTTTGTATGTGTGAGAATAGGTGCCTGCCTGTGTGTGTGGTGCGTGTGTGTGTGTGTGTGAATGAATTGGTGCCTGCCTGGGGTTCAGTGTGAGAATGAATGGGAGCTTGCCTGTGTGTGTGTGTGTTTGTGGGTATGTGAGGGAGCCAGTGAGAGCATGAGTGTGTTTGAGAAAATCCAGGGGCATAAGAGTGTGGGGGGGGGGGGGGAGAGAGTGTCTTACACCTGAGAGTGTGTCAGTGTCTGTGAGAGTGAGAGGTTATGGTGGGTATAAGAGTATGAGTGTGTATGTTTGTGACAGTGTATGTGTGAGAGAGAATGGACATGTGAGTATGTGTGAGAAAGAGAGGATAACCTCCTAATCCTCGACAATATCAGGGTGACTGGAAATGAAGAGCTTCCATGCATGGACAGCAGGGGCTTTTTAAAATCCTTATTAGTTTTAATTATTGGGTGTTATTTGATATATGTGCGGTTTTGAAATATTTTATTGGTGTTTGGGAAATTGTAAAAAATGTATATGATTTTAATTAATAGAAATTCTGTTTATCAGTAGTTTTAAAATATTCTTTTATTAGTATGGTTTTACTATTATAACTGATACTTTATGTTTCTTGATTTTATTGTTTTATGAGGAATGGTGGTTCTATTTTTCCATTATTAATACACAGAGTCTGGCTTCTTGGGGTTTCCATTTTAGTTTTTTCTAATTTGCGCTCCTTTATTTTGTATTCTGTATTTGGTGAGGGTCTGGCTCTGCTCTGTGTGTGTGACCATGATGAGAGATTCTGCTAGCATGTAGTATCTGTATAGGGATCTATAGCAATTGGGTTTCCTCAGTAGGTGGTGTATTGGTATTCTAGGACCCAGTGTAATATTTACCCTTGCTTATTCACAGGTAGGGTTATTGTTGTTTGAGTCCTTGGTGTTATTACTGTTATGTTATGATAGGATTGCAATATAGATTTTGAGTGTCTTTTTTGAAGGGTTTTGTGTTAGTTCACAATGTGTCTGACAGTGAAAGGTGTTCGTGCTGCTGTTACTGTGAGGTGACACCAGAAGTTGAAAATATCTTTTAGTATGATGAGCTGTAAGGGAAACATCCAAGCTCCATTGTTTGGGGGAATTTCAGTGGATACACAGAGTTACAGAGTAACAGAACTGGAAGTGCAGGATTTATATTGACATTCTGTCCCTTCCTATATATTCCAGACTTCACTTTCATAGCCATATAGAATAGTTGAATGAGGCTATCAAATAATTTTATAGTAGTTTTACTAGAAGTGTGAAACTGGCCAGCTTTTTAAAATTACGCAGAAGACCCTTTGGACTTTTTTAACACTTTTTTTTTATAACCAATTTTAAAGCAGGATCCATGTGATGAAGAAATGTCATTTTGGCTTCCCCCCCCCAATTCTTCTGTCTAGAGATTCCACTGATTTTGTGTGACCTTAAGCATTAGTACAAGAAGGATTACGGGTGGGATGCTGGAGAGGCACACAAATGTATTAGCCCCCGGGCGCTGGAGACCCTTGGTGCGCCATTGGGTGCGAGCCATAAGGGGCCGCAAGCAGTGGCAAAGAGGAGTGGAGATTTGGCGGGCCGCAAGCAGTGCCCAACCTGCTTGCGACCCAGAAAACCACACAGTCAGCGGGCGTGATCGAGAATGAGGTAGGAATCGGGGCCAAGACCGGGGGGGGTGGCGGCGCAACGGGGGGGGGGGGGGCGCAAGGGAGAAGGCTCGCCTAGGGCACCAAGTCCCCTTGCACCACGGCCCTGCATATATTTGCTATTGCACCACATGAAAATATTAAAGTAAAACAATAGATACAAGCAGAGTTCATGTATAGTAAGTTTCCTTTTTTATTGAATATATAAAAAATAAAATTATATACTGAATGGTAATTTTCAAAGGGACTTCTGGGTAAAACAATGTTTTATATATAGATGTGACCTTTTACAAAACTGTCTGATCTGCAGATAAAGCAAAAGTTGCTTACCTGTAACAGGTGTTCTCCATTAGAGAGCAGGACAAATCAGCCACAAATGAGGAGTGATGGCATCCAACCATCCGCATCCACATAAATGGGGCTTACAAGCTGAGAGTTGCATGAGGATATCTTTCAAGTTTCTATATTCATAGTGGAACATGTAACCCATACTGAGTTAGAGGATGGAGGGAGAGTTGAAGAAATTACATAAGCACTTGAGAACTACTTGGCCAGAATTATTGCCTTGATGTGAAGCAATGACCATTGATAGTATGGATAGAAGACCAGGTGGAAGCCTTGCAGATATCTTCTATGGAATAGGTGTGAAAGATGGGCTAAGGAAACTGCAGTAGTCTGACTTAATTCACTATCACCTTATTTTGAAAATGTTGTTCTGATTAATTATAACTAGGGCTTCTGATTCTAGGGATTTATAAAATGCAAATTTAGGGGATTATTTTTCATGCAATTAGGGGTTTTTGTGACGTACCAGAAACAAGCGTTTATTGGTGTTTTTTTTGGAACAAATTAAAATCTTTGGTGCATTTTTAGGTGGATTCAAATTATTAAAGCATAAATCAATTTTACATGCTGGGTTGTGCAGAATGTGTATATGGCTAGGGTGAAGGTGGTAGGGTCTTTGTATGTGGGTGGAGGGAATAAAGAAAAGGGTAGGGGATGGCAAGGTGTGCATGTGTGTAATATGAAGGGGTAGCTGGGTGTGTATGTTTGTGGCTTCAGGGCTGATGACAGGCTCTATATATGTATATATGTGGCTTCATGGTTAGTGGCAGGCTGTGTATATATATGGCTTCAGGGCTGGTGGCAGGCTGCATGTGTATGGGTTTCAGGACTGATGGCAGGCTGCATGTATATATGGCATCAGGGCTAGTGGCAGGCTGTGTGTGCGTGTGTGGCTTCAGGGCTGGCGGCAGGCTGTGTGTGTACGTGTGGCTTCAGGGCTGATGGAAGGCTGTGTGTGTGTATATATGGCTTCAGGGCTGGTGGAAGGCTGTGTGTGTGTATATATGGCTTCAGGGCTGGTGGAAGGTTGTGAGTGTGTGTATAATGCCCTCCTGGAAGAGGTGGTGAAGATGAGAATGGTAATGGAATTCAAAAGGGCATGGAACAAACACAGAGGATCCCTTGTGGCTTGAGAATGAAATAAAGAAATGGGAAAATTTTTTCTTTTACACCTATAGTTTCTATTTAGATTTGAAGGTGGCCTGCACAAAGCAGCAGTTACTACTACCCTTAACAGAAGGCTTGGGGGGAAGCCCTGCTACTACCCTTGGCAGAAAGTTTGGGGTGGTCCTCATGAAGTAGCAGTTGTGGCTACTATTAACAGAAGGATTGGGGGTGGTCCACATGGAGCAGCAGTTGCTACTACCCTAAAACTAACCTCCCCCCCCAAAAAAAAATAAAGATAAATAAATAAATACATAAATTGGTAAGTGGATTGGACCTATTTGACAGGGTTGAAGATGATGATGAATAGTTGTGAAGACTTTTTGTATGATTTTCTTGTCTTCAAATAGAATAATAAACTCTTCTACAGTCCAAAATATGAAGAGTCTGCTCGCTTTTAAGGGTGTATGGTTTTGGAAAATATGTTGCCAACATAATGGATTGATTAAAATGGAATGGACAGACTACTTTCGGTAGAAATTTAAGCAGGTTTTTCAAAACTACTATGTTGTAGAAAATTTGAGATCAGGACTTGTAATTTGCTCACTCTTCAGACAGAAGTAAATACTATTAAAAATAAAATGTTCCAAGTAAGGTGTTTTAGTTCTGCTGTCATGAAAGATTTAAATAGCCCTTTCATCTGTTGAGCTAGGACAATAGTTAGACCTTTTATGAATCTGATAATTATAGATTTATAAGAGAGCGGAATGAATTCTGAATTAATTTTCAGTTTTGAGAAAGGCACTAGAACTGCCAACAGTTTTTACATCCTTGTACTGTAGTCGACATGTTTTTATGCCAGTATGTTTTGGGCTCCATAATTGAAAGAAAAATGGTTTTGGAGTACAAACTGATGCTCTGTATTAAGTTCAGACAATAATTCTGCATTTTCTCTATTAATTCAAACATTTTGGTGGTATAGTGACAGCCACCCAGGCATGGCTGACACTCTAAAACAGCCAAGTGCACAAAAATATGCAACTATGGCTTAGGCCCTATATCCTAGATTCATCAAAATGCTATAATAATGCATGGATAAGGCCTGCACTCAGACAAAGGGGCGTGTTTATGGAAATTTTAGAATTACCGCACCATGTGATAACACAGACTTTGACTTGGTAGTATTGCTTGGTGCAGTAAATCTTTCATGCCCCGCAATAATTCCTTTTTCACATCTTGCGCTGAGAGAGAGAGAGAGAGAGAGCCTATCTATGGACTCTATAACAAGGTACCAACAAGTTAGGGTGAGATAACATAATACAAAATTTAATATTTGTGAGACTTTCCTCATTTCAAATTACTCAAAAATCTTCACCGAGGTGTACTGTTCGTACATCTCACTCTGCATGAAAAACTGGCCCCTAAACCACCACCAACACCTCACCTTGAGCTATTAGATGGCCCTCCTATAGGCACATAAATAGTTGCACACTGTGAGGGTCTCCCCAGAGGCTCTCCCTCTCTCTACTCCACTCCTGCCAAGCCCAGAAATGGCCGAAAAGCAATTCGAAAAATTTATCCCAAATTGCGTTACAGACGTTTCTGTCATATCGCACAGCCTAACGCCAGGAAAAAAGACGTTGTTATTGCCGACATTAAAACCATCCGATAGCATGCATTATACTATTGCATGGTGCAATATTGCCCCTCATTTTCATTAATCCCACCCAAACTCCTCCCTAATCCCACCCCTTCCCAAAATTTGAATTTGCACCATGCGCTACAGTTATTATTGCATACGTTATAGGGTTAACGTGTTAACACCATAATGCATTTTGATGAATGACCCTGCATATTTGAAAAAAAAAAACTACTTACAATAAAAATTAAAATGTCTTTCTTTCACGTTTTAAAAGTGTTTTACATGTATTTGATGACATTTTTCACATCAAAATACAGTTTGGAACCGCTGTAGGCAGATTGTTATGCAAAAGAGAAGTATAAAGGCTCGCACAATCTATATACATGATCACAGATTGTGGCTCTGTGACTTTTCATTATTATATCCTTCTGATATACTATCAGCAATTCATACCACACTTAACTTCAGCATTCCACTTTTGTCGCATATGCAACCTTTGTACTGTCCGTTATGTATATAATTTCACAGTTCAATGCATTTAATCCCTGTACATAGTTCTTCTGTATATAGTTCTCCTCTCTCCCCAGTTGCCGCTTATGATGTCCATTCTACCCATGCCTGTTCTATGTAAAACGCCCTACATGTGTAAGTTTTTTGTTATGCTGTGAACCGATGTGATATCTTGGATGAATGTCGGTATATAAAACCAATAAACCAATAAATAAATAAATAAATGTCTGTCAGAACTGTACATATCCACAATATAACTGAAGTTGGACCTTGTATGATATGATTTATAGAACATATATACATAACTTGATCTAATCAGGCCCAAACAGATGCTTTTGTAAATTACTGCACAAGAAAAAAATCTCTTTCTGGGAAGCAAGTACTTTTTTATTAAGACACTGAATTCTAAAAGTTGCTTGACCTGAAACTCAGTCAGACTGAAGCAATCATGTCAAACAATACAGAGAGATAAGGAGCTATTTACAGCCATTAACAGCTATTTACAGCCTTTGCCATCAAAGGCTAAAACCCTCAAAAGCAATCAGTAAACAAGAACACAGATACAGAAAAACCTTTACAGACTTTTCTCTGCTCTAACTCTTCACACCTTGCCCCTTCTCTCCTCTATTTCTACTATGCTTGCACATCTCATATGAAATATTATACAAATACCTGCCTTTATTTATTCTACTATAGACACTACTCTCTACTGTACCCACTGCCCTAGGAAAGTGAACTCAGGACCTTGCATATCATTACTAATAAGATTACATGATAACCTTTGATTTCTGAGAATTTTACTTACAAATCATGACAAGTGGAAAAAGACACATTCACTGGCACGAAAATGTGCCGGAGGTAGTTCCAGGGTGTTCTAAAATGTGAAGCAAACACTGAAAGGAGTAGGGAGTTAAAATTTTCAGAAATTAAATTTCATTAAAAAAAATGTACAAAGTCAGAGAATTTCATCCCGCTGCAATCATGTATACTTGCAAATAGATTTTAAAAGTGTTCCCTATTCAAGTATATGTGGGCCACATGCAACATGAATTTTAAGAAGCCGGGAAGATCGCACGTACATACCTGTACATGCATCAAAAATAAGATGGCAGAAAACAGTTGGGGCATGGGCGATCCGGGGTGGGGCCAAGACTTATGTGCAGTATGGAGATTTTGGGCCACAGGGATCATGAACACTGGGGGGGGGGGGGGGGGGGGAGCAGGGGAGAGAGGAAAACTCTGACACTCTATATATCTCCCATTGTAAAAGGGGCACTTTCAACTTAGGGTGGGTTTTGGAGGAGCAGTGTTACATTGATCTGCCTAGGGCACAAGGGTCTGTAGACCTTTATAACACTCCCCCCACCAAAAAAACCCACCCTGACTTGAAAGTGCCCCTCTTACAGTGGGAGATATATAGTGTGCCAGATTGTCTCTTAAAGAGTCTCTCTCTTTCCCCTGGTCACTTCTTGAGTGTGCATGTAAAGGCTCCACACATATGCGCAGTCAGGATATTTTAAATGATACGTGTGTACTTGCATACACCATATAAAATTCAGAGAATTTTTGCTTGCGTGCCCAATATGCATGTTATGGGCGCACGCATGCTGCTTTTAAAATGTATTTATGATTGTGCAAGCTTTTAGAACTTGCACCAGCTCAAAAAAATGTGGGCGGCAGTTCTAGCGTTAAGAAGTTCAGAAGTAAAAGGAGAATAGTGCATTTAAAGGGGTCCAGACCAAAACTTGAACACCAGATTGAAAACCTTTTCCATTTTAAGAAGAACTTCTGATAGAGTGTTTTCTTGATGCTAGAATAACTTTACTTATTTCAGTAAGTTACTATATAGAAGACAGTAGTTGGTTTTCATCATTCATGCAGTCAGAGCCAAAGTTGGGATGAAGGAGATTTCTTTTGCATTGTATAAACAAATATGGGAATATTCTCAATTTTATCTGATGCTGAACAGCTAGGTGTTGAAGCCAAAAATGGGGCTATCAAAATCATTAGATCATTTTCTCTTCTAAATTGACTATAAGGGGTATTGGGGGGAATGCACATAAAAGTCCTTGATTCCTTGGGAATAAAAAAGTATTCATCATTAGTCTGTCCCTTGCTGGTGTCCAAGAGCAGTAGGGTAGGTAACTGGTTGTTCAATGGCATCACAAAGAGATTTGTAGAGTGTCCCAAAGATAAAAGAATTCCTGTGCCATATCTTCATCCAATGAACATTTGTGTGGCTGTAGGTGGTGACTTACTGTTTCCCCTAACTGATTTTGGTTTCCAGGGAGATTGACAGCTATAAAATATATCTTTTTAGAAAGTGCCAATTTCTAAACCTTGCAGGTCTCTGGAGAAAAATGCCTATTCTTCCTTGTTTTTTAATACTGAACATAGTTACTTGGTTGTCTGTTTTGATAAACAATATGTTGTTCTTTAATCAGGGACTGAATACCTTAAGAGCACTGAAGCTTGCTCTCAGCTCTAGATGATTTATGTGGAATAAACTTTCTTGAGAACAAAGGCTATTCAGATGAGCTTTCCATCTCTGGTTGGAGGCATCTGTGGTTACAGTAATTTGAAACTGAGGTTGGTGAAAAAACTGACCTCTCAATAAATCTGAAGGATTCGATTACTATGCCAGAAAATGTACGATAGTGTTGATACCTAAGTTTGTGAAATAGTGGCTGTAGATGCTGGTAACGTTAAAACTTCAGGTACCATTGAGCATGCCTCATGCTGGGGCATGCAAAAGAAGTAATATGGACTGTTCGTATATCTTCAGGAAGAAATGGGTAGAAACCTGTTTCTGATCTGAAAGAGTTATTTATTATTATTATTATTATTATTTATATTCCGCTTTTTGCACTTTTTTCAGTGCTTCAAAGTGGATTACATTCAGGTACTGTAGGTATTTTCCTATCCCCAGAAGGCTTACAAGAGTTAATATTTGTCAGTTCATGTACCCTCTTGTTGAGAAAGGAATGCTATACCTTGTGTGGTATTCCAGGCAAGCTCCTATGAATTCTATTATACAAGTTGGTTCCATATTGGATTTTTGGAAACTGATAATGAATCCTAGGGATTAAAGAGTGTTCACTGTATGGAGTGTGAAGGAATGAGCTACTTGAAGGAGATGACTGACTCAAATTCAGTTATACAAATATGGAAAAACGAAGATAATTTTTAGATGAAAAGCAACAACTATGAGACATTTTGTGAACACCCTGGGTGCTATGGAGAGGCTGAAAGGGCAAACACATTACTGGTAATGACTGCTAGCTAATAGAGTAGATTTTAAGACATGCACACGCGCGTCTATCTGAACGCGTTACCTGGTGCGCACACATGGACGCCCGATTTTATAGCAGGTACGCGCATGTTATAAAATCGGGGGTCGGCGCGCACAAGGGGGTGCACATTAGTGTAACTTGCGCACGCTGATGCCCACGGCCTTCCCCAGTTCCCAACGCCCTTCGCTAAACTCCCTTCCCCTTAACTACCTAGCCCTAACTAGACTTCCCCTGATCTTTCTCTTACCTTTTGTGCCTGCCTTGGGGCAGGCGCAGATTGTGCGCGGCGGAAGGCTGCTGGCACGTGATCCCCCAGCACAGCAGCAAATGGCTGCTATGCTGGGAGCCTCTGACCCCGCCCTGCTCCCAGAGCACCCCACCCCTCCCCTTTTCCGAAGCCCCGGGACTTACGTGTAAGGCTTTTGAAAATTCGGGCCATAGTGAATTGAAGAAATTTCCTGAGCGCCTTGTGAACTGGAATGTATATGTAGGCATCTTTGAGGTCTAGAGTGGTTAGCTAATGATTGATCTCTGAGAAAGAATGGCATCTAAGGAGTTCATCCTGAATTTTCCCTCCTTTAGGAGTTTGCTAAAATTCTGAGGTCCAAGATGGGACAAATACCATTGGTATTTTTGGAATGAAGAAGTATTTGGGATAGAACTCAGTGTTTTCTTGTCATATTGGGAAAGGTTCTACCACATTTTAAGCAAGGATAGCTGACAACTCTTGTTGGAAGTGTTGGAGATGACCTGTACTTAAGGAGTGGCTCCTTGGAGGATTGTTTGGGGGAGAAAATTTGAAATTCAAATGATATCCCTGCTGTATGTTCTTTAATACCCAACAAATGCGGGCTGAAGTGCTACAGCCTCTCCCCCCCAGAAGGCTATTTAAATAAAAGAAGGAATCTTTTTTTTACATTGTAGTCAAAAGTCAGAATTAGATTTTTGTTGTGTTTGAAGGCAAGATTTGGGTTGTGCTCCCTCCCTTCACATGGCCTGCTCTGTTTTTGCTGTTTTCATGGGTGAGGCTGATGAAAAGTAATAGTATAGTCTCTTATAGTGCTGAGGTTGATTTTCCTACTTGTAGATCACCGCTCAGTTGTAGCTGTTTAGAGAATAAAGAGAATGGAGCAGTAACCCTTAATAAGGTCCACTATTTATTTATTTGGAACTTTTATATACCGACATTCCTGTACAAAAATTACACACCACATCGGTTTACAGCGAAACGTAAATAGCATAAATGAATGCATTACACTGAACAAGGGATCTAGTAAGTTAAATATAGGAGATATAAATAACACTGCAAATAAGTGATGCCTCACTCTTCCTGCGAGCATAATGCCAAAACGCACAAAACAATTCCAATAAATTAAATTAAACTCTACTAGAATAAGAAGCCAAAAGGAACAAAACAATTGAAACTGGATAAAGGGCCAAATAGGTAAAATAAAGGAGGGAGGGAATGGGTGGAGACATTAAGTCAAATGATGATGACAAATTTGATAACATGAGGGATAAAAAATATTTATTAAAAAATATTTTATCCCTCATGATAACATAAGATAAAAATATTTCTTTTGCTACCAATCAAGAAAGAGATCTAGGCATCTTAGTGGATAACACATTGAAATCATCGATTCAGTGTGCTGCGGCAGTCAAAAAAGCAAACAATGTTGTGAATTATTAGGAAGGGAATCGTGAATAAAATGGAAAATGGCATAATGTACAATTTTGGTTGCTGCATCTCAAAAAAGATATAATTGCGATGGAGAAGGTACAGAGAAGGGCGACCAAAATGATAAGGGGAATGGAACAGCTCCCCTATGAGGAAAGACTAAAGAGGTTAGGACTGTTCAGCTTGGAGAAGAGACGGCTGAGGGGGGATATGATAGAGGTGTTTAAAATCATGAGAGGACTAGAATGGGTAGATGTGAATCGGTTATTTAGTCTTTCAGATAATAGAAAGACTATGGGGCACTCCATGAAGTTAGCATGTGGCACATTTAAAACTAATCAGAGAAAGTTCTTCTTCACTCAACGCACAATTAAACTCTAGAATTTGTTGCCAGAGGACGTGGTTAGTTCAGTTAGTATAGCTGTGATTAAAAGTTCTTGGAGGAGAAGTCCATTACCTGCTATTAATTAAGTTGACTTAGAAATTAGCCACTGCTATTACTAGCAACGGTAACATGGAATAGACTTAGTTTTGGGGTACTTGCCAGGTTCTTATGGCCTGGATTGGCCACTGTTGGAAACAGGATGCTAGGCTTGATGGACCCTTGGTCTGACCCAATATGGCATGCTCCTATGTTCCAAAGAGATCATCCCCTCTGCATGAGGCATAAGCAATTCTTTTCATGAACATCTTCATGAAGACCTGAACCCTAAAGCTATGCCAGCCTTCTGGTTCCAACAGCTATTGTAGATGTCCTGGAAAAAATAAGAACATAAGAACATGCCATACTGGGTCAGACCAAGGGTCCATCAAGCCCAGCATCCTGTTTCCAACAGTGGCCAATCCAGGCCATAAGAACCTGGCAAGTACCCCAAAACTAAGTCTATTCCATGTTACCGTTGCTAGTAATAGCAGTGGCTATTTTCTAAGTCAACTTAATGAAAGCATCATAAGCTAATCAAATTAGATGTTATCCATATTCTTCTTTTTCTTGTAGTACATAAGTCAAATGACAAAAAGAGTCTGAAGGAAGGTGTTTCTGTAAGGAGTTATACATAGCTGACAAACTTTTTTTTGCTATTTATCCA
This sequence comes from Rhinatrema bivittatum, assembly GCF_901001135.1. Lineage (NCBI taxonomy): Eukaryota > Metazoa > Chordata > Amphibia > Gymnophiona > Rhinatrematidae > Rhinatrema > Rhinatrema bivittatum. The sequence goes on from NW_021820703.1 coordinate 84,148, forward strand.
GTTACTTAGCATCTTTTTCTGGAGGCATGCTAGAAAGCATCTTAGAATGCTTTGCTTTTTTCTAAGTTGATTCCACTACTACAGGTTCACGAGTTAGTTGTACTTTTTGATGACCAGGACAAGGTTGAACTCTGATTTTGAGATCAAACTTCCTTACTACTGGAAGTATATAGAAAAGCATTTGCCATATTCTTGTTTGCAGCTCTTGTAGCAGTCCATGAACTGGAACTGTTACTACTTGCTTTCCAGCCTGAATATATTTTAGCACAACAGATATATTCCCTCCATCTTCTGCTTTTTCCTGTAAAGTAAATGGAATTTCTTTTTGAAATATCCTCAGGCGGGGTTGTATTTCTGGGATTTTATGAAGAGAGTTCTGATGGAAGATGGTGGACCCATCACCATTAAAATGTTATGAGAAAAGTATATGATGATTGTGACCCTTTTTGTGATTCAGATAATACTATAGGAGTGTCTTCTGAGGTTGTTCTATCCTTTGAAGAAGGTGAACCATGAGACTAGACTATGACTTAGTTTGTATCATTTCTTATCTGCATTGATATGGCAGAATAGTCAATTGAGTTTCTATATCAGGAGCCATATACTCCAAAATGGAAGACATTTACTCCAGTTGCAAAGGTTGAGGTAGAAACACTGGTACTAGTTTTGATGAATTCAAGCCACATTTTCCTGATAAAGGAATGACTCTCCTTTCTGGGAGGAGGTATAGCAGTGGAACAATCATCCAATTGTGAAATTAGATTGGCATTAACTATTTTGTAAGAGTAGATTCAGAATGAACTGCCTTTTTTGTCTCTTTGGCACCAACAGCTGTTTCTCGGCACTAAGAAGTTGAAAGATCCAATAAGGATGCAATGCCACTACTTGTTAAATGGTGAACATTCTATGTCAAAAAGTGATGGCACTGAAGGTGTCTTTTTATGTGCCATATTGTCTGCACTGACAGGGCCTGTTATCTCCTATATGTACTGGCATTGAAGAAGGCAACCTACTTCCTTTCTTTGCTGAAGGGGAAACAGCACCTGTGTCTAGACTTTTAAGACTCATGGTGCCTAGCATGAGAGGCCTCAGCTTATTTTTATTTAGGAATTGGTCACTCAGCTGTAGATAGGTTCCGCTTTACTATTGAAGAACATGTAGCTTCTGGATTTCCTTGCCCTGGGGGCAGGTAGTGCAGTTAGCTATGTAGTAGGATGGTCTGAGACATCAAATGCAGCTGTCATGTTGATCAAACAAAGTTATTATATGGGCAACGGGGACATCTTTTGAAACCTGGCTTGCAATCCAGCATTTTGAAAAAAGCTGAGGCTAGGTCAATTCGATTTTTGAAAGAAAATACTAACATTTATTTTTCTTTGGGGAGACTTGTAAAAAGAAGAAAAGAAAAAAACACACGGTATTCTCATGGCATGATTTTTTATTGCGGGAGAAACATATGATAAAAAATTGCACCATGAAACTGTGCCTAAGCATGCGATGGTGGACAACATTTGACAGGGATGTGATCACTTAAAGGCCCAAAAGGTCCTCTACACAAAATAATAGAAATGCTCCTAGGGTCAACTGTGACACTTGCCCAGCTCCCCACCCCCAAGAGAAAAAAAACAATTTTAAAATGCGCAACATTACACTATACCACTCTTCTCTAATATTTCACCTATGTATTCATAAGGAGGCAAATGCCACTCTTTTAAAGTACCCCCAGCATCAGCTCACCTATGCCCCCCCCCACCTTCTTGTGGGGTATGCTGCCACCTCTGTAGGTTGTAGGGGTGGAGTTATGATTGACCCTTGCGGTCTTTTCTATGTTTTTCGGAGGGAGGGATATAGAATTGAACTGTTCGGTCCTATAATTAATATCGCGGGGGCATCAGGAGGTAGAGTCTTCATGTCCCCACGATGGTTTATTTACACTAACAGGGCTGACTTTTTTCTAAGTCAGCAGTGCTATTTTATTTACATTGAGTTGCCTATGCATAAGCAGTTTCGCATAAAATAGGAAATTTTATGCATGTAAAGTAACTTATTTCCATAGGGGGAAGAATGCATTGAAGATATTGTGCGATAAATGGTGTTTAACGTTACACTAACATATGATATTAGAGATGTGAATCGTGTCCTTGATCGTCTTAACGATCGATTTCGGCTGGGAGGGGGAGGGAATCGTATTGTCGCTGTTTGGGTGTTTAGAGTATCGTGAAAATCGTTAAAATCGTGAACCGGCACACTAAAACCCCCTAAAACCCACCCCCGACCCGTTAAATTAAATCCCCCACCCTCCCGAACCCCCCCCAAATGCCTTAAATTACCTGGGGGTCCAGCGGCGGTCCGGAACGGCCTCCTGCAATTGAATCGTGTTGTCTTCAGCCGGCGCCATTCTGCGCTGCCATTTTGCAAAATGGCGGCGGCCATAGACTAACACGATTCGACTGCAGGAGGTCGTTCCGGACCCCCGCTGGACTTTTGCCAAGTCTTGTGGGGGTCAGGAGGCCCCCCCCAAGCTGGCCAAAAGTCCCTGGGGGTCCAGCGGGGGTCCGGGAGCGATTTCCTGCCGCGAATCGTTTTCCGTACGGAAAATGGCGCCGGCAGGAGATCGACTGCAGGAGGTCATTCAGCCGGGGTCCGGAACCCCCGCTGAACGACCTCCTGCAGTCGATCTCCTGCCGGCGCCATTTTCCGTACGGAAAACGATTCGCGGCAGGAAATCGCTCCCGGACCCCCGCTGGACCCCCAGGGACTTTTGGCCAGCTTGGGGGGGCCTCCTGACCCCCACAAGACTGGCCAAAAGTCCAGCGGGGGTCCGGAACGACCTCCTGCAGTCGAATCGTGTTGGTCTATGGCCGCCGCCATTTTGCGCCGCCATTTTGCAAAATGGCGGCGCAGAATGGCGCTGGCTGAAGACAACACGATTCGATTGCAGGAGACCGTTCCGGACCGCCGCTGGACCCCCAGGTAATTTAAGGCATTTGGGGGGGGGGGTTCGGGAGGGTGGGGGATTATTTAAAGGGTCGGGGGTGGGTTTTAGGGTGTTTTAGTGTGCCGGTTTTCCTGCCCTCCCCCTTCCCCCGCTTTACGATTTTTTGACGATAAATCGGGGGAATTGGTATTTTATCGTGGCCCTAATGATTTTTGACGATTTAAAATATATCGGATGATATTTTAAATCGTCAAAAAACGATTCACATCCCTAGATATCGCTTTATTGCAGCTTAGTAAATCTAGCTGTAAGTTTGTACTTGAGGCAACGGAAGATGAAGTGACTTGCCCAAGGTCACAAGGAGTGTCAGCAGGGTTTGAACCCTGGCTTCCTTGCTGCTCTAACTAGGTTTCTCCTCCACTGATGCACAATGTTACAAAATTACCCTCTACGGTGGTGGTGGTGGTGGTGATGCTGGGGGGGGTCTTCATATATTTTCAGAGTGTTATACGCATAACTTACACCAGCTTTCAAAGTGGACTTATCCATATAAATCTTTCTAACCTGCTGTTTGGTTCATATAATTTGCCAAAGGAATTTATGAGCATACTTTTTAAAACCAAAGAATATGCACATTAAGTCCCAAACCCCTCAGCCATGCCCACACTCAAGCCCAGGGGTCGGGAACCCATGGCTCGCGAGCCAGATATGGCTCTTTTGAGGGCTGCATCTGGCTCGCGGACAAGTGTCGCCACACTTCGCGGTTCCCCGCTGACCCAGCTGCTCCCCGGTCCTCCGCCGCCCGGGCTTAAAATGCTGTCAGCCCGGGCGGAACGCGGCAGGACAGCTGGAGTCAGCGGTACCGGCGTGCTCTCTTCTCCTCCCCCCCCGCGCAGGCACCCGATGCTCTCCACTTCCTCTTCCGGGCCGCGGGGGGGGGGGGGGAGAGGAGAAGAGAGAGTCAGCGGCACGACTGGAGTCAGCCGGGTGCCTGCGCGGGAGTCATCGGGTGTCAGCCGGGTGCCAGCGCTGGAGTCATCGGGTGCCTGCGCGGGAGTCTTCCCGCGCAGGCACCCGATGCTCACCACTTCCTCTTCCGGGCCGCGGGAAGAAGAGAGCACGCCGGTGCGCTCTCTTCTTCCCGCGGCCCGGAAGAGGAAGTGGTGAGCATCGGGTGCCTGCGCGGGAAGAAGAGGCCACGCTAATGTCCGACGGGAAGAAGACTGCAGCGCGGCTCGGAGGAAAATGAAGAGTTTCAACCGCGACCGATGGGACTCCGCCTTCGCCTCCGCGAGGGATGAAAATGAAGGAGGTTAGCGTTGGGAGGAGGCTGCTGCTGCCGCGAGTTCCCGGGGTGGGGGTGGGGGAGAGAGAGAGTGAATGAGCGAGCAAGCATGTGTGTTTGAGATCCTGTGTGTGTGAGTGAGAGATTGCATGTATGTGATTGACTGAGAGCCTGTATATGTGAAAGAGAGTATGTCTGTGATTGAGAGCCTGCCTGTGAGAGAGAGAGCATGAATGTAAGTTTACCATTGGGAACCTGTATGTGTAAGTTTGTGATTGAAAACCTGTTTGTGTGAAAGAGTATGTGTGTATGATTGAGATCCTTTGTGTGTGAGAGAAATCATGTGTATGTATGATTAAGAGCCTGTGTGTATAAGTAAGATAGATATCATGTGTGTCTGTGTCTGATTGACAGCTGGTTTAGGTGATGGAGTATGTGATTGAGAGCCTGTGTTTCAATGAGAGAGAGAGACCATGTGTGTCTGTGTGTGATTGAGAGCTGATTTAGGTGAGGGAGCATGTGAGTATGTGATTGAGAGCCTGTGTTTCAATGAGAGAGAGAGATCATGTGTGTCTGTGTGTGATTGAGAGCTGGTTTAGGTGATGGAGCATGTGAGTATGTGATTGAGAGCCTGTGTGTAAATGAGAGAAAGAGAGGACATGTTTGTAAGCATGTGAATGAGAGTCTGTGTGTGAGAGAAAAAGACAGCATGTATTTATGTGATTGAAAGCCTGTGTGTGTGTGTAAGCGTGAAAAGATAGACAGCATATGTGTAAATGTGTAATTAAGAGCCTATATGAGAGAGAAAAAACATGTGTATGTGAGTACTGAGAGCATGTGTGTATAGGTGTGTCATTGAGAGCCAGTGTGAGAGAGAGCGCTGGTATGTGACTGAGAGAGGAGAAAGTTCCAAGCAAACCACCCCACCTCCTGCTAATTCAGAACAATCTCAGGACACCTGGATATCAAACGTTCCCAGGTATGCAGAGCAAAAAAATTTTTGTATCCTTATTATTTTTCATTACTGGATCTTTGTGTCTGCTATTTTGAAATATTTTGTTGGTATCTGGAAATGTTTTATATGAGTTTTTAATTATTGGATATTCCACTCATCAGCTGTTTCGAAATATGTTCTTTTTGTTAGTACAGTTTTACTGCTGATGATTTTATATTTCTTGATTTGTTTTATAAGGATGGGTGATGTTTCTTTTTTCCTTTGTTACACTGCATACAGAGACTCTGGCTTGTTGCAGTTTCCAATTCAGATTTTTCTGCATGCTTCTTGTTATGCGTTTTGGTCTCTTTATTCTATGTTAGGTGAGGGACAGCACGTGATTCAGGTGAGGTTTTCTGCTGGCGTGTTGTTTCTGTGTAGGACTCTATAGCAGCCTGACTTGGTCCGTTTTCCTAATAGGAGATGTATTGGTGTCTTAAGGCCTGGTGTAATATTTTCAGAGACTTATTGTACATTAAAAGTGTGATCTTACATAAAATGCATATATTTACTTGTATTTAGTTTTAAACATATTGTATGGCTCTCATGGAATTACATTTTAAAATATGTGGCGTTTATGGCTCTCTCAGCCAAAAAGGTTCCTGATCCCTGCTCTAGCCCATGTGCATAAAAGTACATACATATAATTGTATGCACATATCAGTTGCGCAATTTTCTAAAGGGCCATTTCTGCAGTCAAAGCACTACTTTATCCACAGAAATCCCTTTGAGAATTATTTTCCCCAATGTGTCATGAAAATCTTTGACAATAATTATATATCTTCTGTAAGATATTTTTCCTTTCACTTTCTTTATAATGCAACACAGATATGTAAATTGAAACAATTAAGATTAAGCCAAGCCTAATAAGTTCCACGAATGCTCTAAAATGACAGCTAAACATCAGGATTTGCAGTGCGGCTCTGTCTCCTTCAAATATCAGAAGCTATTACAGAATAGCCACGTAACAAAAAAAAACAAAAACCCCAGTAGGATGCCAAGATTCTTCTTGCTGAAACATTTTCATGCCCATTAAGCCAACACTGACAGGGTCTCATTTGCACCTTTGCCAAAGCAGCCCCCTTAAGTTCTAAAATGCTTCCTGCACTGGAATCCTGAGCCTGGGTTAGATGTGGCTTTTGAAGCAGTAGTAGTGAAGGGGAGGGCAGGGAGGGCAGGGAAGCGCTTAAACCATTTTTATCTGCTGAGAAAATTATTCAGGAAAGGAGCCAAGTTAATATTGAAAAACATGCTACAGAATAAATAATATATGAAAATAGGCTTAAAACGCACAGTACTGCATGTAATTATATATAGTAACACATCTAGAGAGTTTGCAAACTTTATAACTGTTGGGATTTAACACCAGGTAAAATGTTAAGACAATGCAAATTTTGAGATTTTAAAAACACACCAACATTTCTGCTGGAATTTATGAAGAAACAACCTCAAGGGATGTTAAATGAGAAATATATGTGTTATTTTGGAAGCACAGAAGGGTCTTCTATTTCAAAGAGGTAGAAGACTTGAATAATAAGGAAAAATATGTTTCTTTATGGGGAAGGAATGAAATGAGGCTCTGTGGCATTAAGTGCTATTTCATTGGCAAATCAAGCCCCTTTTGTGCATTCCCTCACTTCGACAAGCCCGTCTTGATATTACTAGGAAAAGAGCTTTCTCACTCATAGGTCCCATTCTATGGAATGCTTTACCAGACTCCATCAGATCCATATCCAACCCCAAACATTTCAACATTTCAACATCTCTAAAAACTCACCTATTTCGAACTGCATTTCAGATACCACCCACTAAATAATCATTTCACACTTCCAGAATACATATATTCAGTTAGGCACCCGACGTTTTCTTGTTTTGTTTACTGATTTCTTTATGTTACCTATTTTTATTTTAAATAATTTGTTATTTTATATTAATGAAAATTTTTGTAATTTATACTTTTTATAAGTCAATTTACTTTTAACCAATCATTGGTCTTTATTTTAAGTATTTTTATTTTAATTTTTATTTGATATATGTAAACCGTTTTGACTAAACATTGTTTGTAAAGACGGTATAGAAATACTTTTAAATAAATAAAAATAAAAAAATAAAATAAATAAAGAGTGTTCCATTATTATTCATTAAAGTACAAAGCTTTTGCTGCATTATCATGATATATCCAGGATACCATACGATACTGACTGGCTAGACTGAAAATGAACATCATGACATGATACAGCAAAATTAATCTTCAGAATAAGATGGTTGCCCCCCATTATTATTACATTTCTACAAGCTACCAGACCAAAAGAAATAAAGCATTTTTCAAGTAAGAGGAGTAAGTGAAAGTCTTAGGGGAGAGAAGAGTATGGATGAGTAGGGGAGATGTGAAGAAGAGAGAAGCAAGTATATACTTTACCATCTCCAGGAATGATGCGTAGCGTAACAGTGTTGCCTGCTTCCTTAATTAAGTTGACGATATCCGAATGTGATTTGTTAGTGATGGAACATCCATTAACGGCCAAGATCCGGTCTCCTACTTTCAGCTTGCCACAGCGGTCTGCAGGGCTTCCCTCGATTATCCGACCTATTTTGTGAGGCATGGCCACACATGCATTTCCTGCTTTTGTATTTGAGGATATTTTTAAATTTATATTTAAATGGAAGTATGTTGAAGGAGAAGGAGAAAAGGGTTGAAAGGGAAAGAGAAGGTTAAGGGTTAATCAATTAATGCATAAAGCAAAAGTTATTAAAGGATAGATTTGCTGCTGTTGGTCAAATCATTGGCAATCAACTGTGTGTAGTATTCTTCAAAGGGACAGTAATGGAAGCCTTTACTCCCCATTTCGCATTATAACCACTTTAAGCTAATGCAGGGCTTGAGATGAGAGCATTTGAAACACAGACATGAAGTCTGTGAGAGAGTTTTATTTAAAAAAAAAAATTAAGATACTGAAAATGCATCACTATTACCTGTTTGTTTATAGAGTAGCACCAATATGTAACTAGGTTGATAGTGAATTTATCATACATGTGGCAAAGAGCATTGCCATTAAGGTGAACAGTAGAACATACTGATTTCAAGGAGGGAGCAGTGAGTGACAGAGAATTATACTGCCTGAAGACAGAGAGTAATTTTACTTCTGGAGATTACCATTTTCTCTCTAGCACCCAATGTATTTCCTTTATTGAATAAATGTGGCAGTCTATATTTGCTTTATTATACAGTTCTAGAAAATGCTGGAAAAGGCCATTTGATGACAGCATGCAGAACGAATTGCTGAGCAATAGTTTAGTAGCTCAATTTATGTTAGGTTATGTGATCTTGTCTCAACAAAAGGGGATGTTCATTATTTAAATATATGCTATATGTCTTAACATTGTTTGCAACTCATTAGCAGGGCTTGTATTCAAATTAAATCTGCGTAGACTATCACCTTGAACAATCCAACTCTACTTCAGTATTAAACACATTAGAAAATGTAGCAATATATAACAATTTTATTTTCTTATTTTGCTATAATGCCACAAATTTTGGTATTAACTACATCACATGCTGCACAAGCTTTTGCCAATGTTTTGTTCTTTCCTGACACAGAAAGACAATCACTCTGTAGCTAGTAAAGAATAAGAATCACCTTGACCACCCATATACATTTAATGAATGTGTAAGCAACTAGAAAGTGTTTCTTTCATTGCCAATGAAAGGAACAGTAGATAAGTCATACGATTACCATTTAGAAAAGGTGCAGAAATATAGGAGATCAGCAAGCATTGTATAGTATACAAGCATATCCATGCAGAATAATTTATTCACTATAAAATCTTGATGAGAATAGTCAAGAAAATCCTACCACTCCTACATAGCAAAAAGAAAAACTTTACCCCCTCTCTAATATGAACTACAAGAACACAGAAATATATAAAACCAACACTCAAATTCCTATGCAAATATACAGGAAATTCAAATAAATAATTGATAAATTTAAATAATGTTAAAGAAATGCAGTCAAATTTATAGTCTGAATTACTGGCAACAGTTTTCAATTCAGAATACAAAGTGATATTTTCTCATTTTGGATACAGGGTCTTCAGACTGTTCATGCTGTGTTAAGTATGGTAGACACATAGAAGTACCCTGAATTCTATATTAAGCACCATATGCTGCATGTTAAATGCAAACAGTGGTAGCTATTTTAATGACATGAGCCAAGGTTGTAATTTAGTTGATATATAAAGTTAAGGATGCTATATTCCTTTATTTCTTGACTTTTCTCTCAATGGATATCTGTTCTACTCTGTTCTTTTCATTTCTCATTTTATCACTGATAGGAAATCCAATGGGGTGGAGAGTTACTTCGCACACCACTGCAAGATTTCACTGCAGAGCGCCCAGTAATTGCTAACCATTGCTGCTGTTCCACATAAGTGCTATTCCACCTATTTGTTTACTTCATAGACTTTGTTCTATACTAAATACTTATTAAGTAGTGTACATCATCAGCTAATTAGAATGTTAATTACATAAAATTGCTAAATGACTCATTTAAGCACACAAGTCATTTGATTTTCACTACTTCTAAACTAAAACCAAAAAGGTGCCTTAACAACAAAACAGTGCCACATAAACTATTTTCATTATGCTAGAGTACGGCATTAAAATGTTGTAATAAGATCATTCACCAAATTCCTTTATAATACTTACCAAAAGTTGTTCCTGCCTCTGGTCTGCTCACTGAAGATACAATGACAAATCCAAAACCTTCATTTTCACCACGGCGAATTTCTACATCATAAGGCTGCACTCCAGTGCTGACTACTCCGCTGCCTCCACCTCCACCGCTACCGATGCCACTGGTACTGCCACTGCCTGAGCTCACTGTGCTCAAGGAGTTCTGGCTGCCCTGGGGAGTAGGTTTTTCCTCTGTTAGGGAAGCAGGTTGGTTGCTACTGTGGTGAGAAGAAGCTGGGGATGCTGGGACCTCATTTTCTCCTTTTGGAACTGAGATTAAAAAAAAGAACATCTGTTATTTAGAGATATTAATTGATGTTTTTTAAAATACATAGAGAAAACCTGAAATATAGGAAGATAGGTAATTAAACCCTGGACTGCATCAGATGTCACAAAGTATTAATGAAAAGAAAGATACGTTGAAGTCATCAGCATAATTACACTCCACAAATAATTTACCTATAGCATTAAACATGCACGGTATCTCCTGGTAACATTGGTCATGCAATACTAAATACTATACTAAGGGGTGAATTTCCAAAGAGTTACTTATGTAAAAATTAACATATACACACATAAGAAATCTGTACTTGTGTGAAGTATATTTGCTTTCCGTAAAACAGTATTTTCCATAGATAACAGGATGAATTAGTCATTACATGTGTATGAAATCATCCGGCGCCACTGAATGGACTTGCCTCTCCAAGCTGTAAAGCTTTGAGCTCTACTGAGCATGTGCAGTAGTGTCCACAAGGGCACTGCCTCATAAGACTCCTCAGTCACTAACAGAACTGAATTTAGCTGTAAGCAAATGGCTTTTTCCATTAATAAAAAGTCTGAATTAGCCATTACATGTGGGGAATCCCATGCTGAGGGTTGCAGTGGGGCAAATACTTGGTAAAGCAACCGGTCTCTACCATGGAGAGTAGATTACAGTAAGAAGAGATTTCACAAAACTGATTGTCCAAATCTACTGCCAGTCCTTTAAATGTTATCAAGACAATAATGGGATATGAATATGTGGACTGAAGACCAAGTCACAGCTTTTAAGATATCTTTGCTAGGTATTTCTCAGAGATAAGGAACAGAAGACGCCATAGCTTGTAGCTGAGAACATTGACTCAGACTGCATGTTGAAGTCTTGCTAAGTCATAGCAGTGACTTTATGCAATCGGCTATCCAATTGCAAAATGTTAATTTGGCAACTGATATTCCAAGGTGGTTAGGGTCAAACGAGATGAAAAACTAGTTAGTTTGATGATAAGGCTGAGTACATCATTTTTAAAATGCCAAGGCCCATTTTCAGTCCAGAATAAAGAGAGGCTTTTCTTTCTCATGTATATGGGGCCTTGGGAAGAAGGTAGGTAGTACAATAGATTGATTCCAATGAAAAGCTGAGACTACTTTCAGTATAAACTTTGGCTGGATTTGAAGAACTGTCCTATTGTGATAGAACTAAAGATATGGAGGGTAGTGGACAAGAGCTTGGAGTTTGCTAACTCTTCTCGCTGAGGTGACTGCAATGAAGAAAAGCACATTACATGTTAAGAACTGTAAAGGAGTGGAATCCAATGATTTGAAAGGAGGCTTCATCAATTGAGAGAAAATCACATTGAGATTCCATTGAACAAGAGGCTTCAGTATTGAGAGTTTGACATGCCATAGTCCTTTCATAAAATGAGACATGAGTGAATGTGTAGAGGTTGGTTTGTTGTTCAGCAAGGTGTGGTATGCCATGATGGTGCTTAGATGCACTCATACTGAGGCAGTGGTGAGGCCTGATTTAGAGAAGTAAGCAAGTATTGTAAAAGTTGCAGAGGCTCACATGACAAATGATTGTAGTCATGCTGCTGGAACCAGATGGAGAATCTTTTCTATTTGAAGGCATAGTTTTTCTAATTGAAGGTTTTCTAGAAGAAACCAGTATGTCTTCAATTTCCGATGGTAAATGGAGACATGCAATCACTGAGCAATCAACATCAAGCTGTGAGGTTGAAATATTGCGATGAAAGAGCATCCCCTCATCTTTAGTTAGAAGAGCAGGGTCTGACCCCAGAGGTATGGGGAAGACTTCTGGAAATCTTGATGAGATACACAAATTTGTCTGGTCCACTCCTGTGCTATGAAGATCAAGCAGAAACAATCCTGAATCGGCCAGGAGGATTGGAATGTGAGAATAAGTATCCTTGAGATCCAGGGCACACATCCATTTGTCGTGCTGAATGATTGGGAGAATTTTGCTGAGTGAGTTAATTTTCAATTTCTCCTGGAGGATGTGGTTTGTTGAGGAGCTTGGATTCAGGATCAGTCATAATCCCCCTGACATTTTGGGCAAGAGAAAGTATCTGGATTAGAAACCCTGTGCATGTTGCGATGCAGGGAACATCTCTACCGTTTGGTGCTTCAGGAAAGAGTACACTTCCAGATGGATCTGTGGGAGATGAGAAAGATCTGGATGGGGAGGTGAATAGTGTGGAAGGGATGAGAGTTTGGAGAAACACAACTGGTACCCATGCTGCATAATGTTGAGGGCCCAGAAGTCCTTGGTTATTTGATGCCATTTGTCCAGAACATGCAGAATTCACCCCATTAACAGAAGGGAAGGGATTGGATTGGTTGAAGGGAACAAAACCTTGGCCTTGGTTTAGGACGGGCCTGCTGAGTGGTTTTTGGCTGGCAGTATTCCCTTTGTCTAAGTTTGGCCAGAAGTTGCTGTTGATGCTGTGCTTGAAGAGGTGAGATCCAGTACTACTGAAAAGATTGATAAGGCTGTCTGTGAAAGTAGGGTCATTTATAAGGATACCATGATGAAGCAGATTGCTCTGGCACCAGGGAGATAGACTGCACCACCGCATTTTGGTCTTTTATCTGTGAGACGGTTTCTCTGAACTTCTCTTTGAAGAGGATGTCTCCCATGCATGGGAGCTCCACTAATTTTCATGAATGTCCTCCGGGATGGAACTGGCTCATAGTTACACTATACGCCGCATTCCAATAGAATCTGCAGAGGCATGTGAAGCAGAATCAAATGATTCATACACAGAATGAAGAAAGTGTTGCACAGCTTTTTCCATATCCCAGAATGGCTGAGGGAAAGTATTCTGATTGCAGAAAGGTAGGGACAGTTTTAGCTTTTGAAGACAATTATGAATGTAGTGCATCATATACAACTGATGGATAACAATGTGGGAGGAGAGCATAATGCTCTGGAATATTTGTTTGCTGAAATTATCTAGAAGCTTGTGATCTTTATCTGGTAGGGAGTTGGAATGAATATGGAACTTCTTTGCGATTCCATACTGGCAGACTGGTATGGTCTCTGTGCACCATGCTAGAGCCAGGAGACAGTTGACTTGAAAGTTAAGATCCAGCTTTCTAGACTAAAGGGAACAAGATATCTGTGTTTCCCACAACTTTCAGACCAGTACTTTGACAAATTCGTGAACTGGTAAGGTGGAAAGTTCACTTGGTGTATCCAGAATTTTGAGTAGACCAAGGAGTTCTGTAGGTGGTTGAATGCCCAGTTCTGCTCCCAATGTTTCAACAAATTTGGAATTGGTGAGATCTTCTAGAGGAGAAGAGTGCTCCAGAAGACCCAGTAGAGTACAGCTTCTCTCTCCTAGGTCTAGGAGGGAGATAAGAACATGCCATACTGGGTCAGACCAAGGGTCCATCAAGCCCAGCCTCCTGTTTCCAGCAGTGGCCAATCCAGGCCATAAGAACCTGCAAGCATCCAAAAACTAAGTCTATTCCATGCTACTGTTGCTAGTAATAGCAGTGGCTATTCTCTAAGTCAATTTAATTAATAGCAGGTAATGGACTTCTCTTCCAAGAACTTATCCAATCCTTTTTTAAACACAGCTACACTAACTGCACTAACCACATCCTCTGGCAACAAATTCCAGAGCTTAATTGTGCGCGGAATGAAAAAGAACTTTCTCTGATTAGTTTTAAATGTGCCACATGCTAACTTCTCATGAGGACCTCCATGAGGGAACAGCCTGTGAGACAGGGCCTCTTGGCAGTTTTTGTTGTTGTTGTTGTTTTTTTTTTTTTTAAATATAGATTATAAATCTCAGGGGAAAGTGCTCCAAAACCTTCAGTTCCAAGCAAATACTCTTGCAGGACCCTCTACATGCCTTGTCACGCTGGGTGCCCACCCCACCTCGCATGGAATCCATCGCCTGAGGGGAATTCATCAATAAAAATGCCAATGCATGAGAGGTCCCATCTTAGGGGACGGGGGAAGCCCCTGGGAGGGCCCTTTAGTAGGAATACTTTTGGCAACCATTTCCCTCTTTGCCAAGAATGCCTCATGAAGAAGCAAGTCTGTTGAAACAGGCTATTCGGCTTCAGAATCTGCCTCATGCAACTCTGAAGCACCTCTTGAATCATCTTGGAAAAATCCTTTCATACAGGGGAGAAGGAGGGAGGATCAGCAGCCATGTCCCCCACAATGGAGACAGGAAACTAAAATAGTCACAGTTCCTGTGCTGCTGGGAACTTCTGCACTGCTAGTCTTTGTGCCCTGGGAATGCTGCATTTTGCTAGCCAGTTTCTTCATCTCCTTGGCATCAGGATAGGCCACAGAGCAGTACTCTCCACCTCCCAAATAGCTCGGACACAGCCCTAACCTTGCCAACTTACTCCTGCAAGCCCCGCAGGCTGCTGAGTAGGAGCCACTGAAAATCAATCCAATCCAGGCTGAGCTTTCCCTCGGACAAATGCTGGTTTCCAAAATGCCCTCCCCCCCCCCCCAACAACTCACAGCATGGGTTGGAGCTGCACACAACTCCTCCAGAGTCACAAAGGACTGCAGCTATGCTCTTGGTCAGTGCTCTTTCAGTTTCCTTGTAGTCTTTTTTTTTTTTACATGGAGACTTAAAGAGAATGTATCACCTTTAATCAAGTCAGATAGAAAGAATTACAAAAGAGTACCTCCCTGCATGAAGTCTTCTTTGGGGCACAGGGGAAATCAGTCAGCAAGAAGAAGCTGAAGACAAGGATTGAGGAAGCTAGCACCACTGGCTGTCAAACCCCATGCTAGGGCAGAGCTTCAGCTAAAACAATGGTCACTGACCCCTTACTTGCCCTAATCTACCAGGGGAATGGTCCCAATCCAGGACCTAAAACCTGGATTGGGACCAGAATTGGACTGTTTGCACCTCCAACATCTGCTGGAGATAGAAAATACTGAGCAACTGCAGGTGGCACACTGTCTTATGTATCCAGGTTCAATAAACCTTTTTGTCTCTGTTTCCATCTGCTGGTAGGAGAGAAAACCCCAAATGTCTGGACTGATCTAGGGGATGATAAGGAATCCTACTTTATTTTTGCATGTAAAATATATACAAATATATTTTTCACCCAGGTAGGAAAAGTGCATGATTTCAATTCATTGCATGTATTAGTGTGTAAGCACACTTATGCGTGTATGTTCCTGGGTAAAGTTATATGTATTTTGTGATAAGCACAGGTTATAAAATACTATGGTACATCTATACATGGCCATATATGCACATAAATGATGCTGTACATAACTGTTTGAAATTTACCTTCTAAGTTTGGATATTATGCTACATTACCCATCATCATAACATGTTAACCTGATGGCAAAACTATTTCAGTTAAATTCTCTGGATAGCACATCTACTCTTAATTCAAGTCTACGAAGACTGCATCTCACTTGACCCTTCTTCCTGTTTAAGATTTCATGACAGTATCAAGACAATGTGAGGTACTGCAATAGCAAAATTACTCGGCACAATTACAGTACATTGAAAGCCAAATATACTGAGATTATTGAAATCTAATTACTACACCGTGGAAGCAAAGCAAATGCAAAAACAAGTTTACTGGAAACCCATTAAGATATGATTAAAAAGTCAATGGAAGAATATGAAGATACTGACTCACTGCCACTACAAAGCCAAGATAATGTTGTTATGATTGAAAAATCAGTTTAGTGCAGATCTCGGGACATTACCATGGTTATATCACTAAATGTGGAATAATTTGTGAAATGTGATATAGATATGGTTTATTTTCTATATATGCAATAGCAAAATTAAGGGAGGATAATAAATATATTTATCTTCAAAACAAATGCTAGGATGTATATGAAAAACAGATTTATCATAATCAACTAAAAATAACTTACTCCTTATTAAAGGTGAGATATAATATTATTGAGGTAATCATACTATAGACTCACCATCAATGAATAAAGTGAGGTGGCACAGTCACATATGTAAGACTGTAAATTAGTCTTTTTGCAGAAGATACTAAGATCTGTAACAGAGTGGACACGCCGCAAGGCATGGAGAGAATGAGACGTGATTGAAGGAAGCTGGAAGAACGGTCGAAGATATGCCAAGAAGTGCAGAGTCATGCATATGGGGAGTGGAAATCTGAAAGAATTATATTTGATGGGAGGTGTGCACAGAGCAGGAGAGAGACCTTGGGGTGATAGTGTCTAACGATCTGAAGTCAGCAAAACAATGTGACAAGGCGATAGCTAAAGCCAGAAGAAAGCTGGGCTGCATAGAGAGGAATATCTAGTAAGAGAAAGGAAGTGATGATGCTCTTGTACACGGCCTTAGTGAGGCCCTACCAGGAGTACTGTGTTCAGTTCTGGAGACCGTATCTCCAAAGGGACAGAGACAGGATGGAGGCGGTCCAGAGAAGGGAGACCAAAAAGGTGGATGGTCTTCATAAAATTACTTATGAGGAGAGATTAAAGAACCTAAATATGTACACCCTGGAGGAGAGGAGGAGCAGAGGTGATATGATACAGACTTTCAGATACTTGAAAGGTTTTAATGATTCATGGTCAACAACAAACCTTTTACAATGGAAAAAAATCAGAACAACTAGGGGTCACGATTTGAAGCTCCAGGGAGGAAGGCTCAGAACCAATGTCAGGAAGTATTTCTTCATGAAGAGGGTGGTGGATGCCTGGAATGCCCTTCCAGAGGAAGTGGTGAAGACTAAAACTGTGAAAGATTTCAAAGCGGCAAGGGATAAACATTGTGGATCCATAAAGGCTAGAGGATGGGAATGAAGAGTAGAGCCATGGGGGTGGCTTGCTGGAATGTTAACTACTACCTGGTGATTACTACCCTTATTCAAAAAATCCCTTGCATGGTTAATGCAACCCGAACATTGCTCTCTGCTTCAACGGCAAGGGGAAATGTGGAAAAGAGGGTTTGCATTCAGATAACAACCAAAGAGGACTGAACCTCACAATCCGGGTAAACAAATAAGTGTGGTGGTAGCTTGCTTATTATGGCGGTTACTACCCTAAACCAATTCAGCCTGATACATCACTTTGAATGCATATACAGCATTGTTCTCTGCGTCTACGGCAGGGGAAAATGTGGAAAAGAGGATTAGCATTCAGACAACAACCAACACGGACTGAATTTCATAATCAGGGTAAACAAATAAGCGTGGGGGTAGCTTGCTTATTACGGTGGTTACTACCCTAAACCAATTAAGCCTGATACATCACTTGAATGCATATACAGCATTGCTCTCTGCTTCTACAGCAAGGGGAAAAGTGGAAAACAGGATTTACATTCAGGCAACAACCAACAGGAACTGAACTTCACAATCTGGGTAAACAAATAAGCGTGGGGATAGCTGCTTATTACGGCGGTTAATACCCTAAACCAATTAAGCCTGATACATGACTTTGAAAGCATATACAGCGCTGCTATCTGCTTCAACGGTAGGGGAAAGTGAAGAAAACAGGATTTACATTCAGACATCATCCAACAAGGCATCGATCTGTGCAATCTGCGTAAACAAGCATCGGGGTAACTTGCTTAATGCGGCGGTTACAACCCTTAACCATAAGCCTTATGCTCACCTTTGATGCAACTCCAACATTACTCTCTGCATCAATGACAGGGGATGGCAGGAAATTTGAATCAAACAGTTACCAATATGAGCCCTGAAGTTGGTGGTTGGTGAAACAGATAAGTATGGAAAAGTAAGTGTGGAAGCTTGCTGGGCAGACTAGATGGGCAGATTGATCTTTTTCTGCCATCATTTCTATGTTTTTATACATGCAAAAATATATAACTCATCACCAATGACAGTATTCAAACCACACAATTCTAACACACATGAACTAGACAGTTACATGTTTTGACTACTATTATAGTTTGTGTTAAGGGGAATAAGTGCTTATGCATGTAATTGAGAGGCCGTTGAGACCAATCTCTGCGGCTGCAACTAACATGGTCCTGAGCATGGCCCAGCCACACTTGACATGACCAAATAGTAGGAAAATGGAGGTGGAACTCAAAGGAGAACTGTGCATTCTCCTGTGGAATGGCTATGAACAGGATTGGTAGCATGGCTGGTTGGTTGAGAGTCCTGGGGAGGCAGGGCTTAAGTTTGACAGTTGCAGCTTTAAAGACTGCTGCTTGGTGGTTTTTATCCTCCTTCCCTGTGTTTCATCGTGTATTGTATGCTCAGTTTTTTGTATTTTAAGCGGTGTTGCAGTTTGGGAGCAGGAGACCCAAGCCAGTTTATTAATGTTGGTTATGGGTTGGCTAATGGCATCTCTCTCACAAGGAGCCTCCCACGATGGGTTGTAGCAGGGGCGGTGGTCTTCCAGTGGGAGTCTGAGGCCCAAGTGGGTCATAGGTTGCCCCACTGAGATAAGGCAATGGCCACCCTTCAGAGAAGGTTGAAACAGATGTCATATATTTACCCAATAAAGTTGCAGCCTTATTTACCCAAAATGGTGTCAGTATTTTTGTTGCAAGATTGTGAAGTGTGTGGAGAGTGTGGATGGGCCAAGTTGTCTTGGTTGCCCATGTTATATCAAAGAATATACAGACAAGTGATTATTATAAGAACATAAGAACGTAAGAAAATGCCATACTGGGTCAGACCAAGGGTCCATCAAGCCCAGCATCCTGTTTCCAACAGTGGCCAATCCAGGCCATAAGAACCTGGCAAGTACCCAGGCCTTACATAACATATAGGGGGCAATTTTCAAAGAGATTTCCATTGATACAGTGGTGTTTACCCACAGAAACACCTCTTTAACATTTCCCCATATCCCTAGGCAGGGAAAAGGGGAGAGCTGTAGGAATACACATAATTTTATTTTGAAATTTTTGCGCTTGCTTCCTTCTGTTTTTCCTCACATGCTTTGTAATTGCAAAAGCTTTCCTGCTGCACTGGCTGGCCAACTCATTTTTAAAGGAAAATTCTGCAGAAAGTTTTCCTTTAAAAATGTGTTTGCAGCTCCATGGGTTCAAAGTACAGAGTACCCATTGGGGCTGCAAGCTACTGGATTCCTCTGAAAATTACTCTTATAAAGTGACTGCATCCATTACATAGTAGTTTCAACATTTAATGTAGAGTAGCTAGCCAGTCTTGAATGGATTATGATCACAAATGTTAGGGCATAAATTCATTCCAATATATGGAATGCTAGAAAAAATTATATTAAAGGTATTGGTGCCCTTCCATCTAAAGGCTGAATAACTCTCCAAAAAAGGGATATAAATTCACTAGAAAGAAAATATGAATATCTCTGATGAGTTTGAAAACCAAAAACATTAACATAAGTATACTCAGAGAACTGAGCTGCCAAAACAAAACAAACAAAAAAAATCTCCATTGCTTTCTATGGAAACTAATAGAAAATGTAGAATATGTTGACCACCACTCCATAGCATCAATACAACTCACTTTACACATGTGATTGAGAATCTTAAAAGGTTGCTACTTATTCAAGTCTGATGTTGACATCAAGGGGATAAAGTCATATTACAAGATTAATAATCAGTAGGGATGGAGAACAAGTATGGCTGCAGGAGAAATAAGTGAATGTTAAATTTCTCAAAAGACAAGAATAAGATTCATTGAGAAAGACAATTAATTACAGTGTAGACCACAAATATTTCAGTAGTTTGAAATGTGACTTAACAGACTATCACAGTTGTGTGGGAAAAATGGGGAGAAGAAACCCATTCATTCTCATTGATAAAGAATGCATCATATCAATATTTTGGGGAAGAATGATTATTGAGGTCAGGAATAAACCAGGATCATTAGAAAAGTGAAATTAGTTATAAAAATTTTAATTATTAACCAAATTAATTACTAACAGGCCAATACTAAAAACCTGAATAATAGATAACTTAGACCTAGATTCACCAAAATGCTATAAATATAATGGAAATACCACCCGCAATAAAAAAAAAAAAGGGCATGGTCAGGCTAATCTGCAGCCTGCTACATTGCATAGGTAAATACTGCACACGGCGTTGTGCCAGCACTTCACATTACTGCGCGGAGTGTTGCGTCAGTGTGTGGCATGTCATTTTATGCAGCTAGCATAAGTTAGTGTGTGGTATGTTATTTTTTCAGTTTATATATCCCGGCTTCCTGCAATTGCCTCTTCAAGCATGTGTCATGAGTTTGGAGAGAGGAAATAGGTAGGTGGTGTTGGTGGCTACTTGGAGGTTCTTTATAGTGATTACTGAGTGGGTTGTCATTTTTTCTGTTGCCACCTGTTTCCCTTTGCCTTGGTCTTTTGTCTTCTTTGTTGGAGTGAAAGTTTTTGTTTGTTAGTCCAGTTTGTGTCTGTCTGTCTTTTGGGTGAGGAGGAGTGGTGATGGTGGAGTGGAGGAAGGTGGAGGAGTGGAGGAAGGGAGGTGTGGTGGTGGTGTGTGGAGAAGTGAAGAGGAGTGGAGGACTGGAGAGAGTGTGTGGAGGAATGAGGAGGAGGAGTGTTGGTGGACGAGTGGTGTTTGTGGTGAGGAGGAGTGAGAAGGATGGAGTGTGACAGGCGTGGGGGAGAGAGGACAGGGGAGAGGAGAGGAGGGGGAGGAGGGAGGAAAGGATGAGGGCAGGAGTGCTAGGGGAAGGAGCAGTAGAAGTAGGGACAGGGACACTAGTAGAGAGAGGCATGAGGGAAGGGATAAGAGGAGGAGGCGGGAGGGGTAAGGGGATAGGCAGGCAAGAACGGAGGGTGGAGGACATGAGGCTACGGACAGAGAGAGAGAGCAGAGGGGAAGAGGGTTGGCAGGGCAGAAGCAGGAGAAAGGGAGGAGAGAGGTCAGTGGGAGGTAGAGTGAGGAAAGAGAGGCCACCTCTCCGAAAGCAGAAGTGGCACCCTCTTCTGGCAGCCAAGCAGCAGGACACCCTCATCTCAGGGCTATCAAGTTTAGTGTGCAGGATAATGAGATGGGCATTGCAGGGGTCCTGGAGCATTATGTCATGCTGTTTGACAACCGGGCCAAATCTGGTGCAGTATAACCCAGGGCATCTCCAGGAGCAGCAGAGTCCAACGAAGTGGGGAGCAGGTGGCGGCCAGAAATAAATATATACAGCAGACCGGAAGAGAAGCCCCTTGTCCCATCATCCTCATTCCTATGGAGGAGTGCCTCATGAAAAGGCTGGGACCGGATATCTTCAAGGGCATAGTTGAGTGGCTGGACACCACGCAAGCTGCAGCCGGTAAGTTCACCTTACCTGTAAATGGGCAGGCAGCAATGAGTGTACACATCATTTGACATAAGATGCTCACAAAGCTAAGAAGCAAAGTGCACCTCTGATGCCAAATGAAAAAAGGATACTGCTGCCATTGGCACTTATGTCTTATGTTTTGTTTCCACACCTCTTGCCCAAGGAGCAGCCGGTCCCAGCCAGCAAGTCCCAGGGATCAGCAGCCCTTCTGCACAGGCCCTTCCTAATGGATGCCCTGACCCAGGTGAGCAAGGAGGTGGAGAAGGAGGAGCAGCAGCAGCCACAAGCTCAGGAGCCATTGCACATGCTGCAACCCCTGGGTTCACCCAGCTCACTCAGTGTGTCCCTCAACCTCTCTAGCTTCATGAAGGAACAAAGCCTTGAGTGGGAGCCTATAGATCATCACAACCTCGGCAAATCACAGTGTCAGCCTGAAGCACCACGCCCTCGACAGAAACAGTCCTGAAGTCCTGTCATGCCACATTTGGAGGCCCAAAGTCCTGCACTCCACACCACCATCACAGCACCAACAACATCCCCACCACAAACAGAGGAGTCCATGCACAAGCATCTGGACCAGCTGGAAAGGAGGAATAGGGTACACCTCCAACACATTCAGGCAGAACTAATGCACCTCAGGAGGACTGTCAACAGGCAAAACCAGATCCTGCAAGATCAGACAGCTGCAAACACACAGAATGTTACAATGCTGGCTGCGGCAATCAATAGCATGATGAACGTGCTAACGCATATCCTGCAAAGGATGCCTGAGCAGCCATCCGAGTCTTCCTCAACATCATTGGAGTCCACACCTGTAGAAGTCCCCAGGCTGACAGATGCCCAAGGGGTAGGCCCCCAAAAGAGATGTCCCCTCCCCCAAGTGGCAAGCCACGAAGTAACAAAGGGCCATAAAGGATCAAAGGTTGTGGCATCGAATGGCAAATAAGAAGAGTTGTATCAACATTCCTGGGCGGGCTCCTCTATAGAGTTCCTGTGCCGGCTAGATGGAAGAAGCCTGCTGGGCCTGTCCTCACTACACAGTTCCTGTGTCAGCATGGACAAGGGATGGTCTACTGTCAGTCATTGTGGTCCAGCAGCCTAACTCTAAAGCCCTCCTCGATGCTCTGCCCATATTTCATTCGCCTTGATGCGGCCTCCAGTCACGGTCCAGCCTCTTCTCATCATGTCTCATCTCCTGCTCTGGATGCTGGTGTCTCATCACATCCAAGCTCATGCTGCTGCTGCCTCCATGTTGCTGTGTCTTCTCCTGGGCCTCCTGCCTCCACTTGAACTCTGCTGCCTTGCTCCCCTTAGGTTATCCCCTTGAGTGCACTCTTTCAACATGGATTGTCTGGGGCCTTCATTTGAACTCTGCTGCCTTGCCCCTTAGGCTGTCCCCTTGAATGCACTCTTTCAATATGGACTGTCTGGGGCCTTCACTTGAACTCTGCTGCCTTGTCCCTTAGGCTGTCCCCTTGAGTGCACTCTTTCAACATGGACTGTCTGGGGCCTTTTCCTAGCCATCACAGAGCAGGGCTGTTATCAGCTCCAACATTAGAGCTGTTCTGTAGCTATTGGGAGTGTCACTTCTGCTTTTACGGTCTTTGTTGTAATCATAATTGTGCCAAAAGGATAAGATGCTAAGCCTGTATATCTAATGATACCATTTCAAACAATGTATGTACAGGTCTACCCAGAATGTGCTGTGCATATAATGTACATTGTTTTGTGCTATTTGCTATCTTGTCCTTCCCTAATAAAGTGGTCACTGGTTTGAAAAATATACTTCCTGGTTGGCTCCCTTCATGGTGTGGTTTTTGTGTACAGGGTTCACTAGATACAAGGTTTGCTCTCCACATGACCTTGCATGCTAGAATGCTCTGGCACATTCCAAGTAACCACTTATCTAGCAGTCAAGACCATAGGGGCTAGGTCATACAACTGAATGCTCAGTGTATGCTCCTAAGGAAAACAGCAAGAGGTAAAGAAGTTTATTACTGGGGAACTTCAGTATTGCCTCTTGTTGCCTTCTTCACACTGCATATTCTTTGCTAACTCCTGCTTACATGGGTTTGTATGCAAGATGGACAGAAGCTAGTTGCCCAACACAGTATATTGTGTACATGTAGAGCTTGTGTGGTGTTAAGGGGAAGTTAGAGTCATCATCACACAGGACTTGATCTTCGGTCCCCTCCCTTGTGTCATGACTCAAAGGCTATCTGCACCCACCCTTTTGTACCTTTCACAGTAAACCAAATATGACGTCTACTTGCTGATAGTTGGGACAGAGTGTCAGCTGCTGTGTGACAACTAGGGAGGAGGAGTGAGGGAGTATTGTCGTGTTGAAAATGTCCACAGGCCAACAGCAGAGGCCTAGATGGCTGCTACTGCTTAAGACCAGGCAGCCTTCCACAGACTGGCTGGCACCATTGTATTGGCATGGCTTGGGGATCTGTATAATACATGTAAGGTAAGGATGACCTTATAGGTAATATCCAGATCTCGAAGACAGCCCACTACAGGGATGGCAGTCAGTCTGTGGAAGTCTGCCTGGCCCCGAACAGCAGCAGGAACCCTCTAGGCCCTCTGCTCTTCGCCTGTAGATATTCTTGATAAGACACTATTCCTTCACTCCTCCTCCCTAGTTGTCACATAGCAGCCGATACTCTGTTTGAACAGTCACTAAGTACACAGCAGTGTTGAAGGGAAAGGTTGGTTAGTGTACAAGTGAAGCAGCGAAAGTGCTAAGCAAAACCTGTCCCCTAGATTCTACAGCAAATATGGCCGCATCACCTCAATATATGCACAGGAAAACTATAGACCTACATATGGTAGAAAAAAGGTAGTCCAACCTTGCCAGCATACACAGAGGACAGAGTGAGTGTCCAATGATGCGGCCTGGGATGGCAGCTTCTATGTCTACTGTGCATGATATGATCAACAGAGAGGAGGATAAGGAGACCAGTGACTGGAAAATTACCTCAATTAGGACTGCCGCCAGGACTCGGGCACCCGCCAACCAAACCAAACCCCCCCCCCCCCCCACACACACACACACACACAACCCCCTTTCACTGGGTTGTCTCACTACATGCTGCCACTAAACCCTCATTCAAACCATTCATTTGAATCAGGATAACATTGATGCCATTAGGTGGTCCTTGCCATTCCACATTCCTTCCGTCCCAGCATACCTACATTCAGTGGAGAGCTTCTTAACACCCACTTCCTCCCTCCCTCCCTAAAGTGGCAAGCTCAGTGACAGCTTAAGCTCTGGGTAGCCTGCACACCCCCAACTAACAGGACTATTAGGCACACTCCAAGAACTAGGTGGAAAAGCCTCCATGGCGGGGGTTGCATGGTGTGCATTACAGGCAAATGTCAACTAATATGCACACTTGTAAGACTGCATATATGATGTGTTACGCTGTCAAATTTCACACCTCCGCCCCTCTTTCAACACTAGGTATAAACAGTGAGCGGTCTAAGGGAAATTTTTTTTTTTTTTTTTTTTTTTTTTTTTAAAAGAGTACAAGGCCTGAGGCCATGCATACTGCAGCCCATATGGTCAACTCTCAAAGATGCCCCTTCTCAAGAGTGGAAGCACACGATCCCTGCTGCTCAAAAGCAGTGCGTGCAAATGAATGCACACATACAACCTGCTCTGGGGTATGGATTGCTATGGTAAGTGAGGGACCTCCTAGTGCAACAGCAGCCCCAGAGACAGAGATTGATAGAGGGTAACACAGCGTGTCACTCACAGAGTCATACACTGACACACTTATCTTTTGAGTACGGACTACCTGCAGCACTTTGTGCACCTACACATGGGCAATGCATATTTTCCTGGAATGTCTGTCACCAAACAACATTGATGTGTGGGGCAACTTGTGCATAACTGCTAATGAGGTATTGCTAGTCCTTCCCTTGGCAATGATTATGTATACCTGGCCATATAAAACACATCTGTCAGAGGCATATATGACACCTACTTTGTCGGAGGTACTGACATGGGCCCCTCAAGGCCTTAGGTGGCATTAAATGCATGTTTGGCAAGAGATCAACACAGAAAGGCCATCAGCCATCCACATGAGACCTCTGGGAGCAGTAGGTCTATACATTCAGAACTGTGTGCCATATACTATGGAGGCACCTTGTAGGCTCATGAAGTCATCAGCTGACAACAGTTTCTCTAGCCTTAATACTTTACACAGAGCAGATCACTGAGAATGTAGGAGCACACCTGCCCTGCTCACCACTAACTGTAAGTGTGACTTACACCACATAAGGCTCAGCATAGAGGACAGCAGCTCTTCCTGATTCCCCCACAAGTTGTGACAGGTATGAGCAAAGGCCTGCAACATGTGGAGTACGTTGCAAAAGGTGGTATCTGCAAGCTGTTTGGTGCAGGAGTGCTCAGCCTATGTGAGTTAAGGATGTTAACAGATCACACTAGGACGGTAAGAGATACTAGCTATTGCTGAAAGCAAAATACGCTGCATATTTTCTGGGTCATACATTCAGCTGCACCACATGACTATCAGTGAGCCATAACAGTCAAGGGCCTTACAACACCCAGACTTCTCAATATCTCTGTAAGGCTAGTGGTGACGGTTGATTTGAAGGCAAGAGGTTCAAACATACCTAACCAGTGGCTTCTATTACGTCAACCTTTGCTCAGGAGAGAGTAATTAGAAACTATACACGACTGTGACATCTCCAAGCTCATAGAAAAATACATATAAAGGCAGGATACCATCTGATTCCCAATCCTGCCTTCACAGAGCCAGACGTTCATCCTGGTGTAGGCTCACCGAGAAGCTAACCGAACCTACATGACATCACAATGGCCAAGGCCTTCACCTTCTGCACATTATCATTTACAAATTGCATAGGTACGTATAGTATGGTGCATGTGTGTCGAGGTGCATGCAACCACCAAAAGGTATGTTAACTTGGAAGGACCTGTGCGCATTGTGGGAATGGTACCAGGTAGCATAGATCCTTTACCCAAGGCTGTAAGGGAAGGCGTGCTACTAGAGCATTCTGATGTCAGTAAAAAGGTTGCCAAATGGCTCCAATTTTCAGGACAGGTAAATCCTGTCCTGGTTTGGAATGCATTTCATGCAGGGATTTCATCAGATTTCCCGATAGTCTTGGTTTTGCTCGGAAAAGCTATCAATACCTGCATGCATGGGAGAAAGACCAGGACTGGATCAGCATATCCAGGAAATCTGTATCCAGTTGGAAAACTGAGTCAGCAGTGGCGTCAGCTGTGTCTTGGCATGCCTAATGTGACAGTAAGCCGACCCAGTACAGGTGTATAAGTTCACATGTACACATTTGTCAGCTACAAAATGAAGCAGTAAAATGGGAACTCTGTCACTGCAACCTTTAACTCTCTACCTGTACCTTTAAGCTTCAGAGCTATTTGATATTTACAGCATTTCTAGAGCTGTAGCTCTCCATGCTTGAGGACCAGCTGGGATGGCATCACACTTGTGGCACTATCTCATCCACATGTCGAGTGCGAAGATGAGGTCAGCAGGGAATGGCCGGCAAGACAGATGGCACTAGCTAGGCCAAACTATGAACTCTTTATTGGCAGTAGTTCACCAACTTACGTGCTACATACGCCTCTTTTAGTATCACTATGAGGCAAAACACATATGGCAGCCACATGTATTTTATGTCATCTTTACTTTCCTGTTTTTCCAGTACACTGTACGGCTCCATTGTCAAGTTGAATCCTGAGTAGGCATATGTGATTTCTGTTACACAGTGACCCAGAAAGAGAAGCAGTGAGAGAAAGAAAGATGATAGCAAGGACAGCAGCAGCCTGGCCTCCCTTCCCTGGAAGTGGATGTGGTAGGTGAGACCTATCAGGCAAAGTAGCGTTGTATAAGGGTTTAGCAAAGCTAGCTGCCACTCAGTGTGGTGTCCTTGGCTTGTGCGGGTCACATGGGGGATATGGGGTGAAATCAGAAACTATATCCATTTGTAGGCCATGGCGTAGAGCGAGATTATGGAAGACAAGGCAGAGCAGCATTATATCTCCAACTTTGGGTGGGGCATACATTAAAGCTCCACTCGTCCAAACAGCAAAATCGACTTTTGAGAACTCTGAAGGTGCATTCGATGACACAGTGGATAGCACATAAGACCTCATTGTACCTAGTCTCTGCTGGCATGTTGGGAATGGCAACGGGGGGTGAGAAGCCAGGTCCTGCAACCATACCCAGAATCTCCTGTGGCAAAGACAGATTTAACCCATCAATCAAAGCATAGTCACGTGCAGATCTGGCTTGCAAACCACAGCATCCTATAAGACTGTATAAGGTAGCCTGTACCTTTCCCTGAGCCTTAAAGGCCGATTTGCCTAGCCTAAGTGCATGTCACATTGTTCAGGGCCAGTATATGTGCAGGATAGCAGTAGACAAAAGTAGCTGCTCTTCCAGACTACTAAATCGCATCCGGATATTCCAACAATTGTGTGCCAGGTCTTTGCAACTGAGCCAAGACTACTGGTGTGTAGAAGGCTTCCAACCTTGAAGCAATACATAAGAGCTTCCACACCTGTGTTAGGTTAAAAACGGTACCTCATGGTGTGATTGCGAATTCCCTGCTGGCTCTGCAGTATGTCCTCCATATATACCAATTTGTGAGGCCCGACTCAGGGAATATGCCAGGCCACCAACATGCACAGGATGTTGTTCCTGGTTGAGGTGTGTGAGGCTTAAGACAAACTGTGGCCGACACTCTGGATGAC
This sequence comes from Rhinatrema bivittatum, assembly GCF_901001135.1. Taxonomy (NCBI): domain Eukaryota; kingdom Metazoa; phylum Chordata; class Amphibia; order Gymnophiona; family Rhinatrematidae; genus Rhinatrema; species Rhinatrema bivittatum. The sequence goes on from NW_021820703.1 coordinate 112,365, forward strand.
GTTTCACTAACTGGCCACACGTGATCGTGCAAGACCAACAGTGTGGACACTTCAAGCTTGTCATTAACGAGTGAGATTTAAATAGCTCCCAATGGGAGGATAGGAACAGGACCATTTTGAATTTTAACACATAGAAAGTGTATAGTGCCTGCTCACACACCAAGCTTTAGGGCTGGTGTATTGTTTGCCATCATAGGATTAGCAGGCCTCTGCAGCATGGGGAGAAAAAGGCAGACCCTGAGGTAATGGCCCGCAGACGTAACTGTATAAGCCATTTGTCATGGCAGCGATGCTTTTCCTCCCCACCCAGCCACCCCCCATGTCCGTGCCATTTACCACAAACAGATAGCCAGAGATGGAATATAGAAAAAAATGTCTCTCTAACCTATGAGCCAACCGTCACCATACAGGCCATTCTCAAAATTTTCACACAGGCCTGATTGCCTAAGTATAAAGGAATCATGTGCGGCTCCCAGGTACCTGGTCACCACGTCAAGGATGCTCAATCGAGCATCACAGACCACTTGCACGTTGATAGAGTGGAGGAGCTTTCTCTTGAGGTACATCTCCTCCCTGTTACGGAGTGGAATGATGGCCACGTGAGTGCAGTTGATAGCTCCCAGAACACTGGAAAAGTTTGCGAAGGCATTAAAACCTCTCTTCAAGTCCATCAAGTCCTGAGGAAATGCTATGTAGCGATTAATGTAGTCAGAGACTGCTGTGATGACCTGGTCCAGACAGCATGAAAATGTGGTTTGGGACATTCCCCCCACGACCCCTACTGTCATTTGTAAGGAACCGGTTGCCATGAAATACAGGGTGGTCAACAGTTTGGTGAGGCCAGGCACAGCATGGGACCTTTCTGTGTCCGGATTCAAATCCCCTTGGATTTCTTCATATAATTCCTGGATAGCCTAAGAGCTGAGGCAATACCTGCAAACCACATAGTCCTCTGGCATGCCCAGTAAGGATGTTTGTGGAGGAAGGATGCGCTCCCTGCAACTCCTCCGCCATGGCCATTTCCGTGCCAGGCGCTGCCCTAGGCCCCTGCCCTGTGGGACCCGTGCCTCTGCCTCCAGTGCAGGGACTTCCCTAGGATGGCTTGGAACAGGCCTTATCTGTTCTTGAGGTTGTTGTTCTGCTTGTTGTTGTCTGAGGTGAGCCTCCCGAAGCATCAATATCTCCTTACAATTAAACTTGCCACAAATATTATGGTTTTAGGGAGCTAAACCAGGTAAGAACAGGTGTTTATATTGGGGCAGGAATGCCTGGTAGGTGTGTCCGTTATAATTCCTCTTTTTATCAAGTGCGATAATCGCTACGATAATATCCATATTGGCCGCAGTAGCGCGATAGTTTTTTCACCTTACTGCAAAAAAAGCTGTAGTTATTTCCGGCATTAAATCCCGCAATAGTGTGCATCAGTCTATTGCACGCCAAGCTAGCAGACCCTCATTTCCATTTATTGTGCCCAAACTCCTCCCACTCGAATACTCAGTTTTTAATTTGCTTACACATTTTGCATTGCGTTATTTATTATGCGCATTACGGCATTATTGCTTGTGGTAAGGCCCTAATGCGAAATGATAAATGATCCTGTTAGTTGGCTACAGTTAGATAAGTTATGATGGATATTCAACAGGCTAAACATCCTGCAGAATAACCACAAAAATAATTATCTGGCCATATATAACCATATAACTTTGAGATCTAAAATATCACCTGTTAAGTTCTTTGATAACATTTATTTAAATGGTTATATTCAAAGGATATAGCCAGTTAAAAGTATTTGAATTATTTAAAAAAAAAAAAAAAAAAAAAAAAAAAGGGTCCTGAGTGGGCCTATCAGCCAGATCCCCTTTTCCCTACCCCAGTGATATTATTGCTGGTTCTGCCAGCTGATGTCCCTTCCTTCTCCACAAATTTATATAAAATGTTTCATTCCTTTAGGCCTAAAAAGCCTCCCTCCTCCACAATAATCAAAACATTTCATCTAAAGTCTCCAAGTATAAGGCCACCCTCCCATCCCAGTTGGATTCCCCCCAATCCCCTTACCACGATTGGGAGCTCGGAATTAAAATCTGGCTGCTGGCACATACAGCATTCATGACAAATATGGGCTGTGCTTATTTCCTTTGAATAGCAACAAGTGTTAATGAAAAATTTATAGTAATGGAACATACCGGATAATATTCCTTGGCACATTACATTAAATTAAATGATTTGGAAGTTATTTTTATCATTGGGAACACTAACTTTGGACCATGTTAAATCATTTTAATGTATACCACAACCATCCTACAGTAGTAGGCAAATTTGTAGTACATCATAGCTTGGTACCGGATTAATTATCTGCAACAATTTATTTGCAGGACAGATAGAAGTGGGAAAACACTATGCTAGTGCAAATCCTATGTTTTTCTACACTAACTTTTCAGCAAAACTTTAAAACATGCAACATTTTGCTAATTTCTTAAATGATTCTGGTATACATATATATGTTAAATTCAAGTGAATCTTTTTTGGGGAAAATTTTTAAACAATTTGATTATCAATGACAATGAAGAATGCTACTCTTACTATTGTGAACCTCAGCTTGCATGCAACATTTTTTATATATCTTATACAACTGCAATTCCTTAAACATCAGAGCTTTAATTCTGCAGATGCAGAAGACCCATCAGTCATATTCAGACAACAGGCCTAAATAGTCAGTTTCTACCTTCTTAAAAAGCAGCAGCAAATAGTTCAGTGGATTTAAAACAGATTTATTCATTTAAGGACGGATTTTAAAAGGCCCGTGCGCGTAAATACCAGGGTTTATATACGTGGCTGGGCCTTGTGTGCACGCTGTACGCATTTTAAAACAGGCCTGGCCATGCGCATAAACCCTGGTACGCACACAAGTACCAGGCCTCTCCGAATAGGCGGGCCAGGGGGGTCTGGGCAGGGAGGGGCAGGGGAGTGGCCAGGACAGCGCCATTCTATGTTGTCCTGGGGAAGTGTGTGCTGGCAGGTGGCCGGCACCTTCAAATTACTTCTGCTCCAGAGGAGCAGTAATTAATAAAACAAAAAAAACATAAGTTCATAGGAAAGGTTTAAGGGGTGGGGAGAAGAGGGGAAGAGGGAGTGAGTTTAGCCAGAGGGGTAGGGAACTGGAGGAGGCCCGATTGCACAGTTAACTGAAAAATTGCGCGCCACCCACACATGAGCATTTTAAAATCCAGGTAAGTAATTTCTACATTTCCTAGCATGTAGCAGATGAACTCAGGAGCAATGGGATGTACTAAAGCTACTCCCGAACCGGGTGGGAGGCTGCCCATGGCCCATTTAGTACTGCCCTTGCGAATGCTGTGTCCTCCTTGGCCTGAACATCCAGGCGATAGAATCTTGAGAAGGTGTGGGGATGGAAGACCACTTTGCCGCCCGACAGATCTCTCTGGGCGACAGCATCTTGGTTTCTGCCCAGGACACTGCCTGGGCCCTTGTGGAATGGGCCTTGACTTGTAGAGGTGGAGGCTTGCCTGCCTCTACATAGGCCGCCTTGATTACTTCTTTGATCCAGCAGGCTAAGGTTGCCTGCGAGGCTGCTTCCCCTTGCTTCTTCCTGCTGTGAAGAACGAATGGATGGTCCGTCTTTCATATAGGTTCCGATCTTTCCAGGTATCAGACTAGGAGTCTGCTGACATTCAGGTGGCGAAGAAGGCGGGAGTCTTCCGAGTCCTTATGCTCGTCTGGAGATGGCAGCGGGATGGTTTGGTTTAGATAGAAGTGAGAAACCACCTTTGGCAGGAAGGAGGGTACAGTGCGCAGCTGTTTGGATCCCGGCGTGAAACTGAGGAATGGCTCCTGGCATGATAGTGCTTGAAGGTCGGAGATTCGACGGGCTGAGCAGATTGCCACGAGGAATGCAGTCTTCAAGGTCAGGAGCCGTAGGGACAGACTGCGAGTTGGTCTGAACGAAGCTCCCATTAGGAAGTCTAACACTAGATTGAGATTCCATATGGGTATCGGCCACTTTAGAGGTGGCCAAATGTGCTTGACCCCTTTTAAGAAGCGGGAGACGTCTGGGTGGGCCGCTAGGCTGGTGCCGTCCACCCTGGGTCTGAAGCTGGCCAGGGCGGCCAGTTGCACCTTGATGGAGTTGAGGGACAACCCTTTGTTCACGCTGTCCTGCAGAAATTCCAGGATCATAGGAATTTTGACTGTCCATGAAAGGATGTCGTGGTCCTCAGACCAGGCTTCGAATATTCTCCATACTCATATATATGTTAAGGAGGTGGAGAACTTGCACGCTCGGAGCAGTGTGTCAATCGCTGGTCCTAAGTATCTAGTCTTTTTCAGGCGAGACCTCTCAATGCCCAGACCATAAGCGAGAATCTCGTTGGGTCTTTGTGGAGGATCGGTCCTTGCTGGAGTAGATCCTTGTGTGGAGGTAGGCGCAGAGGATTTCCCACCAGGAGACTTCGCATGTCTACGTACCACAGTCTTCTTGGCCAATCCGGGGCCACTAGAAGTACCAGCCCTCTGTGGTGTTCTATCTTGCGGATGATTCCGCCCAGTAGTGGTCATGGAGGGAAAGCGTAAAGTAGGTCCTCCTGTGCCCAGGTCTGGACGAGGGCATCGATTCCCTGGGACAACTGTTCCTGTCTTTGACTGAAGAACTTGGGAACCCGGGTGTTGGACCCGGTTGCCAGAAGATCCATGGCTGGGGTTACCCAGTGGTTAACTATCCACTGTAAGGCTGCTGTAGACAGTGTCCATTCCCCTGGATCCAGACTCTCTCTTGCTGAGGTAGTCCGCAGTGACGTTGTCTTTTCCTGCGATATGGGCGGCTGATATCCCTTGTAGGTTTGATTCTGCCCACGTCATTAGGGGCTCTACTTCCAGAGACACCTGCTGGCTTCTGGTTCCCCCTTGGCGGTTGATGTAGGCCACTGTTGTGGCATTGTCTAACATGACTGACTGATTTGCCCCGGAGTCTGTGACTGAACCGTAGGCAGGCTAGTCTGACTGCTCGGGCTTCCAGTTGGTTTATCTTTCATGCCGACTATTTTTCCAACGTGACAGTAGGGAATGTTGTAGAGGGCACATGTGGGCCCTTGCCCACGGGATGACTTCTATGGTTGATGCCATGAGTCCGAGGACTTTTAGATAATCCCATGCCGTGGGAAGGGTGGAGTTCAACAATGCTCGTAGTTGTTCCATCAATCTCCTTCTCCTTGTAGGGGGAAGGATGACTTTGTTCCATTTGGTGTTGAACCGGACTCCCAGGTACTCTAGGGATTGGGAGGGCTGCAGGTGGCTCTTGGGTGTGTTGACGACCCACCCGAGGCTCTACAGTAGTTCCTTGACTCTGGTGGTTTCTTGATGGCTTTCCTCTGTCGATTTTGCTCTGATGAGCCAATCGTCCAGGTATGGGTGCACATGGATTCCTTCTTTCCTCAGTGTCGCCGCTACTACCACCATGATCTTGGTGAATGTTCGGGGAGCCGTAGCTAGCCTGAACGGTAGGGCCTGGAACTGGTAGTGATGGCCCAATATTGCGAAGCGTAGGAAACGCTGATGGATGCGTATGTGGAGATAGGCTTCTGACAGATCCAGGGAGGTCAGGAATTCTCCCGGTTGTACCGACTTTATGACCCAATGCAGGGTTTCCATGTGGAAGCGGGGTACTTTCAGGTAGCGAATGACGATCTTGAGGTCCAGTATGGGTCGGAATATTCCCTCTTTCTTTGGCACGATGAAGTAGATGGAATAGTGCCCAGAATTTTGTTGGTGCGTGGGTACCGGTGTTATTGCCTTTAGGATGAGGAGTTTTGATAGTATGGTTTCCACTGTCTTCCTTTTGGAGGGGTCGTGCCACGGAGAAATCACAAACTTGTCCGGGGGTATGCTGTGGAAGTCCAGGTAGTATTCCTCTCGGATGATGAATAGGACCCAATTGTCCGATGTTATTTTGAACCATTTTTGGTAGACTAGGAAGAGTCTGCCCCTATGATCTCTTCCTGTAGATGGGTCTGCTGATTCTCATTGCGTGTTGCGGCTGGGGCCTGGTCCCAAGCCGGCTCCTCTTTTGTTGTGTCTGTTCCGAAAGGAGTGTCCCCTGCCGGCGGGGCGAGGGGCTTGGTAAGTGTTTTTGTATGGTCTAAAACACTGGGAATCCTCTGCCCTTGGGTGCCCGGGGAGAGGGGCACTGGTTCCTCTTGTTTCTGTCCTCCAGTAGACGGGGTAACTGGGGACTCGCCCCGTTTGTCGACTAATTTGTCCAGTTCGCTTCCGAACAGGAGTATTCTGCTAAAGGGCATTCTCGTGAGCTTCGTCTTAGAGGTCGCGTCGGCTGACCAGCTTCAGAGCCAGAGCTGTCTTCTGGCTGACACTATGGACGAGAGGCTCCTGGCTGAGGTTCGTACCAGGTCTGAGGTCGCATCCGTGAGGAATGATATTGCTGGGTATAATGCCTCGATTGGCGTAGTTGCATCTCTGGCCAAAGCCAGGCAGGCACGTGATACCACGGCACAGCACGCAGCGATCTGTAAGGTCATAGCTGATACATTGTAAGACTGCTTGAGAATGGATTCCTGCCGTCTGTCATTGGCATCCTTGAGTGAAACTCCTCCCTTGACTGGTATGGTAGTGCACTTTGTGGTGGCGCAGACCAGGGTGTCGACACCTTGGGAAACCTCAGGAGTTCCTTCATTGTGGGGTCCAAGGGGTAGAGAGCTTCTAGGGCTCGCCCTCCCTTAAAGGTGGCCTCTGGAGTGTCCCATTCCAGGACAATCAGTTGTTATACGGCCTGTAGTGTAGGAAAATGGCGTGAGGTCTGGCGGAGCCCGGCCAGGAAGGGGCTCGCCTTGGACTCTGCCGTGTTGCATGTGTCCGGGATGGCCAATGCTTTCAGACTCGTGGCTACGAGATCTGATAATTCGTCTTTTGGAAAAAAGGGTATCATGGTTCGATATGGTTCCCTTCCTGGAGGGATTTCCCCCTCTTCCAGGGGGTTCTGATTCCTCCTCAGAGTCATCTGTGTCCCCAAGGGGAGGCATTTGTCCAGGTGAGGCTCATCTGATGGAGGCCGGGAGGGGCCTGGGAGGTTCTGGGCCACTGGTGGGGGTTGTGGCTGTGCCGCTGGTGGCAGGAGAACGGGGCTCGTTTTGGAGGTAAGGTTTTCTTTGTTTCTTCTTTAAATTTGGAGTTTGGTTTTCTAATGCTGTGCAAGCATGTGTGAAGTCCCGAACTGCTATGGAGATGGAAAAAACTGAAGAACAGCCTCGTGCACGGGTATATATAGTGCTGACGTCAGACTGAAATCTGACTCAGTCTCCAATCACTATCAGGAGCACACTATACCCATTGGTCCTGAGTCCAACTGCTACACTCTAGGAAATATGCGCGTGCCAGCGTGCGCATGTTATATAAGCAGCACACTCCTTTTAAAATCTACCCCTTAGATTCCCAGATAGAAAGCCAATGATTTGATCTTAGCATTCTTGATGTTGTTTCCACAGACAGCTAAATAAAAGCATCAATAAGATATTAAGTATTCAGTTTTGATGAAAGTCTATAAAATGAAGTTTATGAACCTTGGCTCCTATTTAATTTATATTTTGAACACATACCTGTATATACCACTTTGCGCCTTACAGTTAGATTAACGTGGCCTTGCTTAGCAGCTTGTTGCATAAGCTGGACTACAAGTTGGTGGGATTTCCCAACCACTGCTGTTCCATCCACACAGATGAGTTCATCGCCAGACCTCAAGCGGCCATCGGCATCTGCAGAACCCACTGGCACAATATGGCCAATGTAAATCTGTTGAATAAAAGGAGTATTGCATCAAAAAGATATTTAAAAAAATTACAGTCTGTCTGAAGTAAACATGTAAATAAACTTTGTGAAATATATGACAGTGTCCTGAAAAAATATCAGATTTTTACAAATTGGCATAGGTGAAATCCATAATTTAGTAATAAGGAACATTTTACAAATATAAAGTGTTAGAAACCAAGAGCATGAAAATTATATGCTCTCTTTTATGCTTTAATACTTTTATATTAATCAAAATTAAAGTCTGGAACATTAATTTCTCTTTGTTTAAAGGATAAATTTTGTGCTTCTCAAAACAGTTGTAATATGGTTGACAGTTTTATTTTTTGTAAAAGTAGTTTTCTGGTGAATCTGGTTTCAAAATTGCATACCTCCATTGCTGGGTGCTTCCAAGAACATAAATGCAGGAAGATGATTTGATTTATTTTCACATTTACTGAGATAAAGCTTGATGCACATTGTCAACCACAATAAAGTAACCCCAATGATTATTTTGTCAAGTCATCATTTCCTCAGGGGATTGTGCTAAAAGATCTTTCATAAATGTTCTATACAAAAGTATCAAAGTGCTATGTAGCTAATTAATTAATTTCAAAATCAATGAATTCTGTCAACTGTTAGAGATGTAGTGCCCACCATTATTCAATAAAACCTCTCCTTAGATTAAACAAACACATTTTGAGCATGATATATTAAAGGATTTTTCCCATTCTGTGCCTATGAGAAAAATGCTTAGTACATAGGTATTTAGAACTGTGCCACTGTTCTACTTGTGCACAACTGGCTAGTTGTTTATTTCTTCCTTTGATTAACAGGTGCAGCAATCCATCGTGTGTTTCTCATTCCCAATTCAAATGAAAGGAATGAAAGGGTCAACATCATAAATTCTATCTTAAGTACTAGACTGGTGGCACCTGGCAGCCAAGGGGTGCATTTTTCAAATTGATTTACTGGCAGAATACTCATTTCTGACTGACACTAGGCTGCCATTTTTTTCTGTTTTTGTCTTGTTTTGTCTTATTTGTTTTTTTTTTTAAACAGCCTACTCTAAACTACTGTACGATGACAAAGACATTGAGGTGAATTTTCAAAAGAGTTACTTATGTAAATGTAACATACTATCATAGCAATTTTTAAAAGCCATTTACCCGCATTAAGTGCACTTAATGTGGGTAAAACCTATTGACAATTCAATGGCATATATTCTAGCCCACTTAAAAATGGGTAAAGTGCATTTACATGTGTAAAACCCAGTCTTTAGAGACTGACAAAATATTTGCTACAAAAGTGCATTAAAAAAAAAAATCTAACAGAAGAGCATAGTAACCAGTATTACTTATTGTTTATTGCATGATCTTAATGTTTGGGACACAATTTTGCATATTTTGGATCAGACTATTCAAAGAAACAAAATTTAAAAATACTACACATAAGACTTAACAGGAAATTTGATTGTGTTAAATTGTATCATCAGGCATCTTCGCACAAGTCATATCAAACGTTCTTTTGCATGCATCTTTTTAATGCTTTCCAACTCCAGGTTGGAAAAGACTAATACAGAAGTTAAATCCTTTCATTGGGAAGCACAATTGGAGTGATATTTCTGATGGGGGGGGAGCGAGCAAGGTTGATTATGGTCCTGACATCCAGCCTTTTTGATAAAGGACAGATAATTTTTAATTGAGCAAAAGCTGACAAGTGCTTCAAAATCCATACACATGCATGGTTTTTGCTCCCTTGTTTAATTTTGCGAGCATTCATATGAAAATAATTTTCATTATATAAAACACTTACGGGTTCTCCAGGCTCATTTCCACCCAGAATCCGAAATCCAAAGCCAGTTTCTTTTCTCCATAAAAAGATGTCCTGTTCTTGATAATCTGGAACTGCAGTGAAAAAGAAATAATTACTTATATAATCAAACAGTAATTTACAATGAGATCCCTGAGTCATATCAGATTTGTAGATGCAATAAAATTTGAGATACACTAATTGAGATAGTATTTTGTTTTACATTAAAGCTCTGCAATGCAGAACTAATGACATGTTCTTCATCAATATAAGAAAGATCCGCAAACAAATCCTTACCAAAAATGTCATGTGTGATAATCTGAAACATTTATAGAGCTTTCTCTAGTCTATACATATGGAAAAATTGTTTATAGAATAAGGCTCATAGTCTTTTGCCACAGTTGATTACTTGTTAAAGTCTTAAAAACACTGTCAAGTTTTAAGCTGTAACAGACACTTCACTGCACTCTAGCTGTAATGACATTTTAGGATTGAGATGACTTCTATATAGTAGCAACCAATCATTTATCTCATCTCTGATGACTTGGGCCTGGATTCTCTAAGGTCGCAGACCTTAGAGAATCCGATGGTAACAGGGGGCGGGGAGGTGAAGTGGGGGGCGGTCCTGCGATAGCCAGCAGCGATCGCACCTCCGCGGTGCGATCACTGCCGGCTTTCGCGTCAAATAACTACACCATAAAAGGTGTAGTTATTCGGCGCGAAACTGGCGGCAATAAGGAATCTTACCTTTCGCCGCCAGCGTTGTGTACGCAGTGTCAGCCCCGGTGCCGCCCTGACTCCTCCCCGAGCTAGCTATCGCACGCAAAAAGTCCCATTTCATGTGCGATAGCTTAGAGACTGACCCCCTTGGTTTGTAATGTTGAATTAAACAGGATGAGAATAAGCAATAAACAATTGGTTTTTTTAGAAATCACCAATAAAGAATTAAGAAACTGAAAGCTACTGAAAACAGATGCACCACATATTGACTTTTGTTAGCAAAATTAACTTTCCCCACGGGAAAATTTCTTATTCAATATGATGTCAACCTGAAATATTTTTTTTTTATTTTCTAACAAGGTGTGAAAACTAATAGGGGCGGATTTTAAATGCCCTGCGCGCGTAAATCCGGCCGGATTTACGCGCGCAGGGCCCTAGCGAGCCGGCGCGCTTATTTTGCATAGGCCGCCGGCGCGCGCAGAGCCTCAGGACGCGCGTAAGTCCCGGGGCTTTGTAAAAGGGGCATGTCGGGGGCATGTCCCAAATGATGCGGCGTTTCGGGGGCGTGACGCGGCGTTGCGGGGGTGGGCCCGGGGGCGTGGTGCCGGCCCGGGGGCATGGTCGAGGCCTCTGGACCAGCCCCCGGGTCGGGTGATGGCATGCCAGCAGCCCGCTGGCGCGCGCAGATTTACGTCTGCTTTTAGCAGGCGTAAATCATGCAACAAAGGTAAGGTGGGGGGTTTGGTAAGGGGGGGGTTTAGATAGGGCCGGGGGGGTGGGTTAGGTAGGAGAAGGGAGGGGAAGGTGGGGGAGGGCGAAGAAAAGTTCCCTCCGAGGCCACTCCGAAATCGGAGTGGCCTCGGAAGGAACAGGCAGCCCGCGCTGGGCTCAGCGCGCGCAGGTTGCACAAATGTGCACCCCCTTGCGCGCGCCGACCCCGGATTTTATAAGATACGCGCGGCTACCCGCGTATCTTATAAAATCCAGCGTACTTTTGTTCGTGCCTGGTACGCGAACAAAAGTACACGATCGCGCAAATTTTTTAAATCTTCCCCATAATGTATAAGAAACCAATCATCCAGCAGAAAGTGATTAGCATGAAAACCTATGTGGGGAGTACATATCATCTTTGGAAAGTTAAGTCCTGGATGAATTTTTCAAATTCTGCATATATATGTACATAATTTTCCAGTCTAGACCATCTTCAAGCCCTGATTTGGATGCTGCCAGAAACATCAATATTTTTATTTAATATATGTTTTCCAGTATATTTATGTAACTAGTTTTTAGTCAGAAACCTAACCTCCCCAGGATCAGTAGTGGGGTTGCTAAACTGTTTAATACAAAACTTCCCCTTTGAGAAACAGCATGAGTTTATAATCGGGCAAAGTTTGAACCAAACTATAGATTTTCAAGTTTAACATTGTCATTAATAACATTTTAATTAATTATCTTACTTGCTCTTTTCTCCCAATTATCCACGTTATTTTTAGTAAAAATGAGGCAATTTTCAAAGATTCAGGTAAACTAGCTTGTCCTTACACCAATAAAAAAGCATGCGTAGTATTCCAGTGCAAATGCACTGTTAGCTATGTTAAAGAGAGGTGTTCCTGGGGCATATTTAGATCAAGGGAGAAAAATACCATGCCATTTTGAAAAGTACTATTTTATCCTTCCCACTGCACAAAGGGGCGGATTTTCAGAGCCCTGCTCGCGTAAATCCGCCCAAAACCGGGCGGATTTACGCGAGCAGGGCCCTGCGCGCCGGGAAGCCTATTTTACATAGGCCTCCCGGCGCGCGCAGAGCCCCGGGACTCGCGTAAGTCCCAAGGTTCTCCGAGGGGGGCATGTCGGGGGCGGGCCCGGTCGTCGCGGCGTTTCGGGGGCGTGTCGGCAGTGTTTTGGGGGCGGGTACGGGGGCGTGGCTACGGCCCGGGGCGGTCCGGGGGCGTGGCCGTGCCCTCCGTACCCGCCCCAGGTCGCGGCCCGGCGCGCAGGAGGCCCGCTGGTGCGCGGGGATTTACGCCTCCCTCTGGGAGGCGTAAATCCCCCGACAAAGGTAAGGTGGGGGCTTAGACAGGGCCGGGTGGGTGGGTTAGGTAGGAGAAGGGAGGGGAAGGTGAGGGGAGGGCAAAGGAAAGTTCCCTCCGAGGCCGCTCCGATTTCGGAGCGGCCTTGGAGGGAACGGGGGTAGGCTGCGCGGCTCGGCGCGCGCCGGCTATACAAAATCCATAGCCTTGCGCGCGCCGATCCAGGTTTTTAGCAGATACGCGCGGCTCCGCGCGTATCTACTAAAATCCAGCGTACTTTTGTTTGCGCCTGGAGCGCAAACAAAAGTAGGCTATTCGCGCGCCTTTTAAAATCCGCCCCAAAGTGTAGGTGCAAAGTTCATGGGTGGTTTTAGTACATGTACTTTCAGCTAGCTAATTTTCTAAGAAAACCAAAGTGGAATTAATTTTCAAAGAAGTTATATATGTAAATGTAACATACTATTGTAGCAATTTTCAAAAGCCCATTTACATGGGTAAAATACATTTGCACATATAAAACTCAGTTTTAAGCATGTAAAACCTTTTGAAAATGATCCCCAGAATGTGCAGTGCAACTATGTGGGGTATTTGATTATTGCCCCTAATATATCCATTTCACCAAGCTACTCTAATATAGTACCTCCTAAGGATGCTTGTATAGAATAATTTTAATTTATTAAAAGTATTCTTTTTCAAGTAAATGTATCAGTCAAGTTAGCTAGTTAAATTGCTATATTAGTCTCTGTGGTAGAGCTTGCAAAAGGAAGATATCTGGAATACAACGTTTATGTTAATTCAAGCATGGATACCATAAAGGTATGTTGTATTAAAAATGTTTCTTACTAGTTTTCAAATTTTCTGCTATAGCAAAATCAGACTGGACTGAACATGTGAGTTGTATACTGGAAATCAAACGTTTTTTGCAAGGCTCTCCAGCATGGATCTATATTCTCAGAAACTAACACATTCAGATTTGTCAATACAACAGTGTTATCAAATGCTGCAAATCCTTTGCCCTATGTTCCTCCCTCTACTGCTGGGCCATGAAAAGCAGAATCAAGACAATTGAAAAAAGTTACTTGTTTCTATCTAGCATGTGTTATGTGAAATAGAATTTTTCACTACCTTTAGTGTAGTTCCAAGCTACGCTGCCTGCATTCCATTACTACTTTTAGAAGGCATAATGGGCCCAATATTCAAAGATATCCAGTTATCTAAGTTTTCTAGATATAACTTATCCTGATAACTAAGAAGCGATATTCAGCAGCACAGTAATACTAAATATTACCAGATATGTTCTAGTTAGCCAGATAACTTATATCCAGATAATTTTAGACCTGCTATTGAGCAGTTTTAACTTATTTGGTTAAGCTGACTGGATAAGGCTGAATATAGTCACTTATCAGTTAAGCAACTGGATAAGTTGCCCTGCTTCGATCGGCCACTGCCTGTCCCCATGATATCCAACTATTTACTTAGCCAGATAAATACTTATCTAGCTAATAGGTGGCTGCTGAATATAGTTGGATATTCAGTGGCAATTTTCAAAGTAGCCCACACAGGCCAAAATCTGCAGACTTTAATCCAAATTTTCAATTAGTAACTCTAGCAGCCGCGACTATAATGTCGTCCCATCTATGTCCGTCCTACTCCCAATTCCCCTACCGACCCTTCACCTCTGATTGACCCATGGCCACACATGTATACATTCTTTAATATAATGCAATAACAAGAAACACAGATATTGGATAAAAAGGCTGCAGCTTTATTGAACAATATATATATATCCCTAGACAAACTGGTACCCAAGCCGGTACGGGAGTTGCCAAAGACCAGGCTACACCACCATCTCCGCTGCCCGCCATAATAACCAAGAAAGGCAGCTTTGAACTCAGGCTCCTCGCCTTGTCCCCAAGCGAGAGGGCCCCTCTCCAAGGCATACGGATTGTCTTACCCTGCGATGCATAAGGCACCAGTCCACTGCTGACCTAGACTGTGATGCACGCCTGTTCCATGTCCGAAATGCCCCTACCAGCCCAGGTGACTGCCATAGGCATGAGGTAGGGCATGCCCTTGCCTCATGCTCCCTCCCCCTCCAACATCTAGCTGCGGCCAACATCAATCCCCCAACAACCATCCCTTCAAAGCTTCCTATAGGGTGTTGTTGAATATATCATAGCCAATGTCCGAAAGATGGACTCTGTCTGACCTAAACAAACTTTGACATTTGGCATCCACCCATTCGTGCCTTATTTGGTGACCACCAAGCTTGCAGGTCCATACACCGTGCCCTCTCCTCCACAGTCTTCAATCATTCAATTTTGGATGTGGAATAATATCAGACCAGGTAGTGGCCAGCTTATCAAGACCACTGCCAAAGAGAAAAAAATCAAAGTAGTCTTGGAAAGCACGCTGAACCAGCGTGCAGGCACTCCAAACTGCTTTGGAGACGGAAATTACTGAATCGCTTCGCTTCCTGTGGGGCTATATACCCCTTGCTGACGTCAGATCCGTCTCCAACTGCTAGCACGCGGATACTATCCCATTGGTTCTGAGTCCATCTGGCTACACGCCAGGAAATACTCTTTTGAACCATCAAGGCACCTTTATGCCTTGATGGTTTAGCTGTTGCAGCCTACCTGGGTATGTCCAGGTTGGAGGCCTTTTTTGGCTGCTTGCTCTTATGCCGGATACTCTTGCTACCTTGCACTGCTGTTCCTCCCCACCATAGCAGGCTCCTGTGCAGCGGCACTTCTGCCATCCTTTCCGCACCCACCTTCCAACAAGGAAGGTGGATACAAGTTCCCATTGTTGGCAGTCATTTAGACCCCAACAACTGTAGCGGTCCTTGGTTCCCATCCGGTGTCAGTAGTCTTCCGTCCCCCCTTTATTCCCAGAGTGGAGGCCGCAGTTTAATTGGCTTGGCCAAGAGCAACACCGCATCTTCCTCCTTTTATGCCAGTGAGAGTTGACAGATTTTGGATTACAAGAGGTAATTTCCAGGTGTCATGATGTGCTCGTGCCCAGGATTTTTTAATTTGAAATCATTTAAAAATACTTTACAGAGCCATCTGATATTAAGTTACACTTCTGAAGATGTATAAATAGTGGTAGCAGAACATCCATTGCCTCAGGTACATACATAGGGGCAGATTTTTAGAGGAGTGTGCGCAGGGTACATTTGTGCCGCACGTATCTTATAAAATCGGGTTGGTGAGCGCAAGGGGGTGCACACTTGTGCATGCCGAGCCTTAGGGGAGGCTCGATGGCTTTCCCTATTCCCTCCGAGGCCGCTCCAAAATCGGAGCGGCCTCGGAGGGATCTTTTCTTTCGCTTCTCCCCACCTCCTCCTCCCTTCCCCAAATCTAACCCACCCCCCAGCCCTACCTAAATCCCTCCCCCCCCTCAGGCAGGTGTAACTTGCGCACCGTCCCCTGGCACAGCCACTGTGCCGGAGGACTCGTGACCGCCCCCGGCCCCACCCCTTCCCGCACCTTTTTCAAAGCCCCAGGACATACTCGCGTCCCGGGGCTTGCGTGTGCCACCGAGCCTATGCAAAATAGGCTCGGCGCGCGCAGGGGGCGTTTTAAAGGGTTACACACGTATATTACTGCCATGGTCTCTGAGGGAAGGAGTTGTAGTTAAGGTGTGGTGGCGCAGAGCATGTGGTTCTTGCCTTCCGGCCTTCCCCTTCACATTGGGTACATGACATGGGCTGCCTGATTAGGTGCCCACAAATCAATAAAAAAACAAAAACAAATAAATCATGGCTTCTCCAAGCCCCACAATAGTGTGGAGGATACAGGATTGGGAAAAGGTAAGAGGGCATTGGCTCGAGTGGAGGCCCACTTAGTGGTCTGCAGTGATTCCTTCACCTCTTTTGTCGTCAAGGCATGCTCTGACCCCAGCTTGAGGGCGCTTACGTGCAAGCAGCCATGCTGAACATTGTGTTCCTGGTTCTTATTTGGAGGCAAAGCGGAGTTGACACTAGTGCAGATCTATGCCCTCTTGGTGAGCCAGTGGTTGCATCCAGAAGTTGAGGCCTAGGGTGCATGGAGGCATGTCCTGAGGGTTGCCATTCTTTGCAGTGATATGCACTTGTCTGGCATTGATACGAGAATGTTGTTCTTCTCATGATCATTTACCATAGGTGAGGTTGGGGGTCACACTGTCCCTCAATACAGCCTTTGGGTGAGAGACCTGGCTAGGCAGGACTAGCTGTGACTGGGTGGCACCAGTAAGCCAATGTAAACAAAAACAAATACAAATGGAGGGGTTGATTATTGAAGCGCATGGCCAATAGTGAAGCTATTGTCTCAAGCTCAGCCTGGGCTCCTATATTGGTGAGGAAAGGGCTGATTTAGCCACGAGAGCCCCAGCCGTGGTATACCCACCCCAGGCTCTTGCAAAATTGTGCGGCTGGTTGTTGGGTGGCACGGGAACGCACATACCTTACTCTCTACTTGCACCCCTGCCCTTTCACTTGCCAAGTTTGTTGGTTCCATACCCCCAGTGGTTTCTTTTCCCCTGTCTTTTTCCCCAGGGCGACAGAGGAGACAAGAGCTAGCCATCAGAGACATTGGCTTAACTATATTAGGGCTTGCGGGTGCAGTTTGAGGGTCTGTGTAAGTTAAGATTGTGGCTGGGTGTTAGTGGATTTCAGTAGACATCTAGGCTATAATAAAATGAAATAAATAAAAAGCAACACCTTCTGTCTCAGTACAGGCCACTGGGAGTACTAGCGTAGTTAATCTTTAATTATGATGTTGAGAACATAGGTTCACATTTAAACATAAGAACATAAGAAATTGTCATACTGGGTCAGACCAAGGGTCCATCAAGCCCAGTATCCTGTTTCCAACAGTGGCCGATTCAGGCTGCAAGTACCTGGCAAGTACTCAAACAGTAAGCACATCCCATGCTACTGATGCCAGTAATAGCAGTAGCTATTCCGTAAGTCTACTTCATTAATAGCAGTTAATGGTCTTCTCCTCCAAGAACTTATCCAAACCTTTTTTAAACCCAGCTACACTAACTGCACTAATCACATCCTCTGGTGGGTGGTACCAGGTGCTTGGATCCCGTTGAGTGGCCTCTATGGCTGTCCACTAGTGGTGAGGGCAAGGGTGGCTCAAGGCAATCTGCTGCCTGAGGTGAAGGATGAAATGGTGCCCCCCCCCCCCCCATGGCCCGGTGCATTTGAAATCACCGAGAGCCAGGGCAGGAGGAAGGCAATGGAGGGTGAAGTGACTTGCCCAAGGACACAAGGAATGGCAGTAGGATTTGCACCCTGGCTTCCCTTTTTTGCAGTCCACTGCTCTAACCACTCAGTTTTTGGGCCTGTTATTTTTTTGTTCTCAGTCTTCAGCATCCGCACTACGGGGCACCGGAGAAATGTTTAATGGGGCGTGCGGCCTTTGGCCACCCAACCTCCTGGGTCTAGAAATAGAACTCCTCCATTCCCTACTGCCTACTTCCCACCTTCTTCCAGGTTCTGCCCCCTGGGAGTGTGAGAGATTGGTGAATGGTGGGTCTCTGTGTGTGTGTGACACACATTCTCTCTTAGGGCTGATACAAGGGTATTAGATACCCTAGACAAACCTTACAGCCTTTCATCACCCCCAGATTCACTTCTCCATCCCCCCTTCCCTCCCCCCAAATTCACTTCTCCATCCCCCCTTCCCCCCCAAAATTTACTTCTCCATGTCCCTCCCCCCCATCTTTTCTCCACCCCTCCTTCCCTCCAGTGATCTCCGGTTCCCCTCTCCCTCACATAGGCTCCCTCTTCTCTTTTGCACACTTTCACAAACCCCTTCACACAGGCTCCCCCTCACAAACATGCACCCTCCCTCTCTCCCAAAGACATCATACTCACACAAACACAGACACAAACACAAATGCACGCTCTCTCTCATTTCCTACCCCTCTCCCTATCAGAAATACAGCAGCAGCTTCCTCCTTCAGCCCCGCGACAGATGGGGGTCTCTTCATTTTTCTTGAGGCTGCACGGGGGTTGGTGTGGCTTGGCTTCCTGCACTTGCAGTGGGGTGGGGGTGGGGAGGGCGGGGGGAGGGGGGCAGTGCTGCTGTCCGTAACTTGCAGAGACAAAGGAGTGGTGTGTTTTCGCGCAAGGAAAAGTTAAAAAACTGAAGACAGGTAATGTGTCTGCTTCGAGTTTACTCCGATGTCACAACTATATAATGCATTTGGATATGGATTGCTTAGGGTATTCAAACTGTCTCTTCCTGCAACCCGGGACACGTGCTGATCTTCTGCTTTGGGCCGACTACATGACCTTTCTTTTTCTTGCCTGCACCGACCCACCACTTCCTCTTCCGGGCTGTGCGGGTGGGAAGAAGAAAAGGCTATGCAGTTGCTGGTTCCAGACCCATAGCTTCCACCGCACATTGGCCCGGGGGCCTTCCTCTTCTTCCGCCATGAGTGGGATGGGCTCCGCTCATGGCCGTCAACTTCTTGGCTGGCACCTGGGGTGGACCGCACTCCCCCTCCTTTAGTATACTACTGCCACAGGACCTTTCTTTTGCTAGTGAGGAATAGAAACCCTGCCAGCATGTCGCTGCGCCACGCCACCTGCACCTGCTGCCAGAGTTTGCCTGAATGAAGGGTGAGGCGGCTGTAGCAGGAAGATTTCAGTGGGCAATTTTGCTGCCTCAAAATCTTGCCGCCTGAAGCGACCGCCTCACCCTGCCTCATTATAAAACCGCCCCGGGTGAGGGAATTCCATTCAGGTCACTTCTAAACCTGGCAGTATACTGCCTTTAGCCCATTTAACCTGGAATACAGGAGTTATCTTATGCACATGCTTTTGCACTGGTGAACACATGGTTTTGGTGGCAGGTTTACCTCAACCCTGGATTGTTAATGGCCTCCCATGTTATCTGGGCCAAGGGTAGCAAAATATTTTGTGCAGCAGTTTGGCTAAATTTGCTACTTTCTAGCTCTGTGCATTTTCATTTAGTAGGTAACAGTCCTATGCCACCATGTGACAGCCTCTTACATGAGATGGGGAAGTGAAAACAGATGCTATTAGTAGCGGCCACTCATCAGGAGATATATATAGAAACACAGAAACATACAAATGATGGCAGAAAAGGACCAAATGGTCCATCCAGTCTGCCCAGCAAGCTTATGGTAGCACCAGCCATGCCCTACAGGTTGCCCCTATAAAGGTATCATCAGGGGGTGGCATCTGCCTTGCAAGTTACCCTCCATAATTATTTTTACCCAAACCATTAAAGTCAAGGCCCTTGCTGGTTTCTGTCTGAGTACAATTCCCCTTTATCTCTTGCCGCTGAAGCAGAGAGCAATGTTGGAGTTACAACTCAAGTATAAGGCTTATTGGTTAAGGGTAGTAACAGCCGCATCAGCAAGTTACCACCATGCTTGTTTTCCCAGACTGTAAAATTCATGTCCTTGTTGGTTGCTGTGTGAAATTAATTCTCCTTTTCCTCTCTTCCCCTGCCATAAATGCAGAGAGCAATAACGAGTTGTATCAACAGTATGAAGGCTTGATGGTTAAGGGTAGTAAGTGCCACACTAGCAAGTTATCCCCATGTGCTCTTTTCCTCATTTCCATCCTCTAGCCTTTAGGGATCCACAGTGTTTACCTCATGCCCCTTTGAAATCTTTCACCGTTTTTGCCTTCACCACCTCCTCTGGAAGGGCATTCCGGGTATCCACCATCCTCTCCGTGAAGAAATATTTCCTGACGTTGGTTCTGAATTGTCCTCCCTGGAGTTTCATGAAGTAACCCCTAGTTCTACTGATTTTTTTTCCAATGGAAAAGGTTTGTTGAATGTGTATCATTAAAACCTTTCAGGTATCTGAAGGTCTGTATCATATCTCCCCTGCACTTCCTCTCCTCCAGGGTATACATATTTAGGTACTTCAACCTCTCCTCATGTCATCCTATGGATACCCCTACCATTTTTGTCACCCTTCTCTGGATTGCCTCCATCCTGTCTCTGTTCCTTTTGAGATACGGTCTTCAGAACTGAACACAATACTCCAGGTGAAGCCTCACCAAGGACCTGTACAAGGGACTATCACTTCCTTTTTCTTACTGGATATTCCTTTCTCTATGCAGCCCAGCATTCTTCTAGCTTCTTGTCACATTGCTTTGCCGTCTTCAGATTGCTAGACACTATCACCCCAAGGTCCATCCTCTTGCTCCATGCACAACAGCTCTTCACTCCCCCACAAAGACATACAGCTTTTTCAGTTACTACACCCCAGATGGATGACTCTGCATTTCTTGGCATTGAATCCCAGCTGCCATATTTTTTTTTTTTAATTTTCAATAATTACAGACATTAGTAAATGCAGTTGAAATATAGGCATAATACTTTCAAAAGTTACAAAATTCAAGTAATTACCATTAAAGCATAAACACAGTTTCACACTTTCCAATAAGCTAGCTTCTTTAAACTCAAACCCAAGTACTGCCTAGAAATTACTTATATACCAGTGAGGGGAAGATCCAAGGTTAACCTAGAGCAATATCAATACAATGTTACCAAAATATCAGATAGTAAGGCAGTTAAACATTTTAAGCCGCTGAATATTTTATCCTATCCTGTATCTAAAGTCCATTGATGTGACTGTAGAAAGTTTTCCAGTTGTTCTGGGTCATAAAAGATGTATCTATTTCCTTCAGCTCTCAAAACACATTTACACGGAAATCTCAGTGTTGCTTGAGCTCCATGTGCTCTAGCTTGTGGTAACAAAGTCAAGAATTTTTTCCTTTGAGTTTCCTTAGAAACATCTAGGTATATCCAAATTTTCTGGTTAAGGTAAAGGGCTGTACGATTTTGCAGAAATTTTTTCATAATAATGTTTCTTTCCAGAGGTAACATGAATTTAACAAGTAACGTACCTCTTCCTTCCACTTGAGAGTCCTGAGAAGTTTCCAAAAATTCCATGATATTCAGAATGTTTTCTCTAGTTTTCATCTGATTTTCCATTCCTTCTTTAAGTCCAGATACAAAATAAACTTTATTCATAGTCGGTTGCTCTTCGATTGGTATCTTTAACATTTCCTTTAAGTAATGTTTAAACTGTTCCTTTGCTGAAATTAGTTTACATTTTGGAAAGTTTAATATTCTGATGTTAGTACTTCTAGATTCGTTTTCTAAAATTTCAACTCTTCTGCTTAATGCCATTTCACCTTTTATGATAGCATTTTGAACTAAATTTATTTTTTCCATTTTTTTCTTCCAATTGGCCCATTTTCTCCACTTGTCTAGTGGTAACTGATTTTAAATTGACAAACGAATATTGAGTACCTTTTAATTCATCTGTTATGGACATTAAAGAGTTCTGCAAAGTGGAAAGCGAACCATAAAGATTCTAGTGTTATATTCTTAGGCTTTTCCAAAGGCTTTAGTGAAGGGAAAGATATTGTATGCATCATAATATTTAAGTCCTCAGGGACTCTAGATAACTCCGGTGGAATCCTCAGGACAGTCCCATCTCCTCCTTCAGCTCAATTGCTTTCGGAGGCTTTACCCCTTCCCCTACTGGGGTGGAAGTCGTCGAGCCACCCTCCATAGTAAGGGCTTCGATATCCCCTGCTAAACCCACCTCAGATGTACTCACACCAACCGATGCCATCCGTTGTAGGGGTGGTTCTGAGTTTGCAGCTCCTGTCCTTGCTGGGGGGGAGGGAGTCAGCGGTGCTCCAGGGCTCAAAGTTGTTTCACCCGTAGGCGATGCCATCTGCTCACCGCACGTCGCAAGCATGGGACACTCTCAAGTTCTTCCTGCCTGAGGATAGAACCCTGCTATCGTAGTCTGCATCAAAGGAGGATTTGAGGCACCCGAGGAAGTCTCCCTTATCCTGCCTTTTCTTTTCGTGTGAGACATGTCGCCTATTCCGCTGAAAAATCGGTAAGGTAACTTTCAAAGACTCAGTCGAGGGAGCTCCAAACTATGTGTCCTCTAACATCGACACCATCTTGGATCTCCGGCAGCTGCCATATTTTCAACCACTGGTCAAGCTTCCTTAAATCATGCCTCATTCTCTCTACTCCTTCTGGGTGTCCACTCTGTTTCAGATCTTAGTATCATTAGCAAAAAGACAAACTTTACCTTCTATACCTTCCGCAATGTTGCTCAAAGATTTTGAACAGGACCGGTCCCAACACCGATCCTTGCGGCACTCCGCTTAACACCGTTCTTTCTTCAGAGTAGGTTCCATTTACCATTACACGCTGTCTTCTATCCGTCAACCAGTTTGTAATCCACACCACCACATTGGTACTCACTCCCAAGCTTCTCATTTTATTCACAAGCCTCTTATGCAGGACCGTATCAAAAGCTTTGCCAAAATCCAATCATGTGCTCTTCCTCGATCTAATTCTTTAGTCACCCAATCAAAAAGGTCAATCAGATTTGTCTGACAGGACCTTCCTCATGTGATTTCATGCTGCCTCGGGTCCAGCAATCCTCCTGACAGTAGATAGTTCACTAACTTTTCCTTCAGCAGAGTCTCCATTAATTTTCCCACCACTCAGGTGAGGCTAACCAGCCTGAGGTTTCCAGCCTCCTCTCTGCTCCCACTCTTGTGAAGCGGGACCACTACCATTCTTCTCCAATCACTCGGCACCTCTACCATTTCCAGGGATCTACTGAACAGGTCATTCAGCGGATCCGCCAGCACATCTCTGAGCTCCCTCAGTATCCTGGGATGAACCTCATCAGGCCCAATGGCTTTGTCCAGTTTCAGTTTTCCTAGATCTTCTATACGCTCTTCTTCTGTGAATGAAGATTTGTCTAGTCCACTCCCATCCACAGTTGTTAACTAGCAATGGTCCTTTCTCCAGGGTCTTCTTTAGTGAACACCAAACTGAAGAATTTGTTTAATATTTCTGCCATGTCTTTGTCTCTCTCCACACATTGATCCTTGTCACCTTTCAATTTTACAGTACAACTTTGGACCTTTCTTCTTTCTCTGATGTATCTGAAAAATATTTTGTCACCTCACTTTACCTCATTGGTAATTCTTTTTTCTGCCCTTTTGCTTTTTTGTTGACTTTCTTTGTCTCTCTCAGTTTCACCAGATATTCTTCCCTGTATTCCACATCTTGGGATTCTTTATATTTCTTGAACGCTGTTCTTTTTGCTTTTATTGTGTCAGCCACCTCCTTTGAGAACCAGATCGGTTTTTTATTTCTCTTACTTTTGTTTACTTTTCTAACAGATTTGTTGCTTTTGTGATTGCACCTTTTAGTTTGGCCCCCTATTGTTCCATTTTTCCCATTTTCTCTCTGTTTTCTAGTTCTGCCTCCAGATATGTCCCCATTTCGATAAAGTCTGTATTTTTGAAATGCAAAACTCGGGTCTTCGTGTGACTTCTCCTTATCCCATTTGCAATGTCAAACTATACTGTTTTATGATCACTGGTGCTGAGGTGGGCACCCACTTGAACATTAGAGACATTATCCCCATTAGTGAGTACTAGGTCAAGTATAACTCCTTCCCTCATGGGTTCTATTACCATTTGTTTGAAGCGAGTCCCCTGCAGGGCATCCACTATCTCTTTACTTCTGGTAGATTTATATATGATATAAAATATTCTGCATAAAGGGCTAGGTGTGCAGTGATGGACAGCAGCCATTTTCTTTGGTTTCAGGCTGCAGAGAAGGGAGAGAGCCATTCTTAGGATTTGTCAATAAGCACCCATTATTTCTGTGCCTATGGGTGGCAAACAACTGAGGGTCAGTATGATAGCTAAGGTTACTGGCTCACCAGCTATGCAGCACTGCACATGTAGTTACAACAGCGATCAATGAATAGCACGGTCTGCTTGCCTTTTTCCAGTCCACGGGTTGAGGCTTACATTGCTAGTGCTTAATGTTGTTGTATTTGAACCTGGGTCAGAGTGCATGGACGTAGCGTCCATAGTGCACAGTGGTGCACGGGCACCACCAACTTTAAAATGGGGTGTGCCATGTACCACCAACTTGGGAAGCTATTGTGTCTTCCCTGGCTCTCTCCCAGAACAACAGTGCTGCTGACCACTACCACTAATGTTCCCTCTCTAAGCTGCACATCTGCACGGGAAAAGTTCTGCGCTCGCACACCCATGCAGCTCTAAGCTGCACAAGTGCACTTGTGCAAAACTTTTCTTGTGGGCACGTATAGCTTGCCCCAAGTCCCAGTGCTGGAAGCCTGGCTGGGCTGTAGCAGACCCCATCCCAATTCAGTTTTTGTTGGCTCATTTCTAATCTGTATTAAGTGATGGTCTGTTTGTATTTTAAAGGACCAGTTCTTGTGTAACTAATTCTTGCTCTGAAAATGATGGTGCTTATCACTGACTTTTACGGCATTATGGTTCTCTCTTCCTTTTTGTATTTTAAATAAAAAAGTTTGTTCTTTATTAATTTCACTTGCATATAGAAAACAGTTTGAATGTTCTTGCAGAAAATAATTTTTCATTTATATATTTTATTGTAACTGCTGTTAGTAGATTAGGTGTTTAAGGCATTAGCTAGTGTTCCCTTTAAGGACTGGGTTGCGGTGAGCATAAATTTGATAGGCTTTGTAGTACTACAAAGATAAGTACAATTCAGCGTACTTTAAAAAAAAATTCTGCAGTAGTAAGATGGTGATTTGAGTAGTCGTATCAAAGCGAAGCAGCATGTGAAAACAATTAGTGCTACTAGAGATTGCAGCACTGGGCACATTATCATTGATTTTAAAATATAGAAAAATAAAAAATTTAAAGCAAAAAAAAAATTTTTGGTATAAATAAAAAAGAAAGGTTTTTATGACTGGTGACTGAACTAACTGCGGTTGAACTCAGTCTGTGACGTCTTCACCCAGTGCTGAGGCCTTTTCCTCTCCATTGCATATTTTGATTAAACAAAATGTTGATTGATCAGAAGTGAAAAAAATCACATGTTTATATTGGTAATCGCATGGACCATTTTTGTATTATGATTTATTTGAATCTGTGATTTCCTAAAGGGTAGATTTTAAAAGGTGCGTGCACTACCCGGCGCACAAACATGGACGTGCCGATTTTATAATATGCGCGCATGATCTAAAATACATGGGTCGTGTGCACATATGCACCAGATTTTATAATCCGCGTGTGAATGTGCGGGCGATGTGCAGAAGGGGGGGGGGTAAAATTTTGCAAAGTCACATGGTGACAAAATCGGGGCTCCCCCAGTTCGCTCCCAGTACACTCCAATTTAGGAGCGGACTGGGAGGGAACTTTCCTACCTCCTCCCCTAATCTCCCTTCCCTTCTCCTCCCCACCCTCTAAATCCTATGTTTTTTTTATTTTTTTTTAACCTTTTTTTCTTTGAGTTACTTCAGGGCCCAACCTGAAGTAACTTGTGCACACCGGCAGCCAGCTGGCGAGCAAGATTCTTGAACAGTGAGGAATGGCGCTGTCCCGGCCTGTTCCCTGGCCCACCCCCTAGTCTGCCCTCCGGGCCCGCCATTTGTCAGGGCCCGGCACTTATGTGCGTAAGTGGCAATTTCTACGCACATGGCAGATTTAAAATCCGGTCGTAGGTATATTTATAATTATTTGCAAATATTTCATATACATATTAATTTTTGATATCCTGAAAACCAAATGAGTTAAGTGCACCTCCAAGATTGGGTTGGAAACCACAGTGCTACACAAAATATTAAACATAAAAGTTTTCTTCCAAAAATATGCAAATGTGCTATTCTAGAACATTTAAGCTATGAATCTGTATTACTAATTGAATATTTTAATTTCTTTTTTGAATTAAAAAAAAATATTTTTAAAATAAATTTCAAATATAAGGAATATATATACCTTGCACGAAATGCAAAAAAAATATATTAAATATCAATTAATTAGATTTTACTTTAAATTTTTAAGATCTTCAAAAAGATTCATTAACACATCTGCAATTGAGATTAATTCATTTTGTCAATGCTGTCTGACAGATGGCCATGTGTAGGATATGGCATTCTGCAAAGCAATTAGGCCACATAAGAAAAAGTATAACAGATTGTGTTTATCTTCCAATATAATAATTCCAATCTATTAATGAAAAGTAAAAAGCATATTATATCTACAATGAAAGGATGTAACACACCAGAGGCACAGAATTGCTATAATTTAAGACATCTTCCTCATTGCGTCTAGATAATGCATCAAAAACCAATCTGTAGAAAGATTGAATGATTTAAAAATGTATTGAAAATAAAATTAAACAATTTAAATGCACAAAACTCTACAAAAAGTTCACATCTATTTTTATTTTGTGACTTGAATGTCATATTAATTATGCAATGCATACTGGCAGTAGAGGCCTACCATTTGTTAAAATTTCTACCTGCACCATTTACTATGTCTATGTAACTTAAAACAAGTTCCAAATTTAAGACGACTGTCCATGCACACGTGTGATTTTGAAGTGAACAGAGTACACTGAAAATGCTTTCTGCTTAAAAGGAATTTCTACCACCTGCTAAATCTTTTTTCTGTTAATCTCTTGCCAGTTTAAACCCAAACCACTGTGGTAGAGACCCCACAGCCTGAGCTGCTACTGTTAGTCTCTGGGCCTGATATAAGAGGGTGCACTGGCTGTGCATAAAGTTTTACTCGCGAATGTGCATAAATTTTTGTGAGCAGACTTTACTCCTGATGCAGCAGAATTCTTAATAAAAAAAACCATACATGCAAATTATACATACAAATTAACACGTCAACATTTAAATCCCAAGTTAATGAAGGTATTAGCTATTGCTGCCCAGTGAGAGGTGTGTAGGTTTAACACATGGTTTCATAATTTGGTTTCTGATTTAGATTCTATCTTGTAACTAGTCAACTACTTCAATGTGGATTATATTCACATACTTTAGGTATTTTCTCTGTTCCCAGAGAGCTTACAATCTAAGGGCTTCATTTAGTAAGTATTTTTCCCATAGACACAGAATGGGAGAACAGATTTAGCAAATCAGGCCCTAAGTTTGTACCTGAGACAATGGTCGGTGAAGTGACTTGCCCATGGTCACAGGTAGTGTCAGCGGGATATGAATCCTAGTAGGTTGCTACTGTAACTACTAGGTTAACTCTGCCATTTTCTTAATGCTGGAACTTTATCAAACCTAGAGTTTGTGGTGATGATGCGCCTAAAACACAATTAGGTGAATTTTAACACCCGCGCGCGGGTGCACATGTGTGCCGGCTCACACCAATGGAAGCAGCCATTTTGTAACATACACATGCATATGCACATGTTATAAAATTGGCTGTATGCGAATATGTGGGCTCAATTTTAGAGAGATGCGCGCATGTGTGTGCAAATGCAGCGTCTACTGCGTAAGTGGGGGGAATTTTATAAGGGGTGCCAAGGCTACTTACTCTTTTCCCAGTTTGTTCCCAGTTCACACAATGTAGGGATAGGAATTCCTAGTAGGCTGCCTTGTTAAACCTGACCCTTAAAACCCCAAAGTCTAGCCCTGATCTTTTTATTTTTTGACTTACACGCCAGCAATAGCAGAAGTAAAGTTATGCAATGGGAACCCCTGGTGCATGCTTGTGCGAGTATTTATGCACACATCTCATGATCACCCCAATACACCCATGCCAAGCCCCCACCCACGCCTCTTTTTTGAACTTTTTGATTTGTGCCCCTACTGGGAGATAAGCGCTTACATGGGCACTTCTTAAAATCTGCGCAATGCACGCCGGCCCAAGACACGTACTATCTCCCAGCTTTGACACAGCTTTTGAAAAGCTTTTTGACAGCTTTTAAAATCCACTAGAATTTGTACATAAATCAAGTTTTCTGCAAGTAAACCATGTTTTATGCGCAGAGAAAATGCTTTTGTGGATAGTGTGTGGTTTGTATACTTAACTCATGCTTTATGCACACAAAACGTTTTCTGAGCAGATGAAGTTTTATGTGCATAAATCATATTTTGGGTGAGCTAGGCATGTCTTCTGCACACATTTTATTTATTTACAGGATTTGTATTTGACTATCCACTATTCTAGGTGGCTTACAAGAAACATGCATAAATAAAAACAAACTCAAAACATAAAAGTATAGAAACCATCGACAGACAAAATCATACATAACGTATTTTTTTAAATATATAAATCAATAAATACAAAAATCAAAATTACATGCATCATAAAACAAACTAAAAACAATAACACCCACAAATAATAAATCAGACAAAATAGATCTGCACCCAACCAGGTCATAAAATATGCTTCAAATGTTTATTGCTAGCATCAATTACAGAATACATCATTTGGCATGTCTGTCTGAACAAAGCAGTTTTTTGTTTCTTCCTGAAACCAATCAGAAATACATCACTTTTAATCACTCAGGTAACGCATTCCAGGCTTCAGGCCCAGCACCTCATGATATACGTTCTTTTTATTACTTCCACTGCATTAGCATAATATTAGCTTACTGTGGAAGAGCAAAACCTTTTTTTGGTGTGTGCGTTTAGAAACTGTATACTGGATTTCAGTGCACAGTTTTAACACACAGCTTATAACATCAGCTCCTCTGTTAGGATCTTGACCACCAGAGTTATCAGAATTATGGAAAAACTCAACCCATACCAGTCTCTCTCCTTTACAGGTGTTGAATCCATTTTGCAATAGCTACTCTGGACATTAACACAGAGGACACATCAACTTATAATGCAGCCCCCTTAAACATGTAAATCTTTTAGAGAGCTGTTTCTATATACCTGCCCACAATATCATTTAGGATACTACTTCCTCTATGGGAACAGCTGTGTAGTTTGATTGCCCTGAAACCATGCTATCCACCCAAGGTGGCAAGCTCCAGCGATCTATCAATTCCTTTGGTAGTCTGATAATCTTGGACAGACATTTTGGAATAGTCCCTATGCAATCTAGGTGAGCCCATTCCATCTAAACAATATTTTTTATTGTATAGTAAATAAGATAACATGTCTTGGATCTGGAAGGTCTCCCCAGGATAGATCTGCCTTCTTGCCCTTCTCAGAGTCTTTTACTTCTAAGATCACCCATTTGAGTAATAGCTCTATCTGTTTCTGCAAACAATGAAAGCCGTCTGGAATTTTCTGAGTTGATGGATAGTTTCTCCAAGGATACTGGATATTCCTCTCTAAAAAGAGTCAAATCTCACAATTGTGGGATACTTGGGATTTAAAGTGTCTATGATTAGACTTCATGCTTGAATCATACTCCGCCATGTCTCTTTTCAGTGTAGTCCCTTCGGTCAAACAGGGAAGAGTTATGACTGCCATTGTAGTTGGTGATTTGATAATTAGGAATGTAGATAGTTGGGTGACTGGAGGGCATGAATATTGCTCAGTAACTTGCTTGCCTGATGTGAAGTTAGGGGACTTCATGCATCACCTAGATAGGATTTCAGAAATTGCTGAAGAGGAACCAGCTTTCATGATACATGTAGGTACCAATAACAGAGAGATTCTAGAGACTAAATTTATGATTTTTAGCTAAGAAATTGAAATCTAGAACCTCCAGGATTGCATTCTCAGGTATGCTTCCCGTTCCCCAGGCATAGCCCTAGAAATTCACTGAACGCCAGTGTCTCAATGGATGGCAGAGCTTTTAATTTGTTAGGAAAGGGAGAATATTCTGGGGAATGGAGAACAGGTAACCTAGTTTGACAGGATATACTTTGTCTTAACCAGGATGCAACCTGGCTGCTGGTGCTAGTATTTAACAGGGAAAGAGAATAGTTTTTAAACTAGACCATGGGCAAAAGCCAATAGTTACGCAGTAGCACATGGTTCAGAGAGAGGTATCTTCCAAAGATAATGGCAAAATAAGGATGTTAGAATATCCCAGAAAAGAAGTTGTGGATCTAAGCAACACTGTAGACCAGTGGTTCTCAACCCTGTCCTGGGGACCCCCCCAGCCAGTCGGGTTTCAGGATATCCACAATGAATATGCATGAGAGAAAATTTGCATACACTGCCTCCATAACATGCAAATTTTCTCTCATGCATATTCATTGTGGATATCCTGAAAACCCGACTGGCTGGGGGGGTCCCCAGGATAGGGTTGAGAACCACTGCTGTAGACAATATTTTGAAATCCTTTGCTGAATGTGCAGTGGCGGTATAAAAAGCAAATTTAGAAATTATTATGAAGATAATGCAGTATAAAATGGAGAATATTCAAATACCTTTGGATCGCTCCATGATGTGCAATTCTAGTTGCTGCATCTCAAACATATAGCAGAACAAGAAAAGGTAAAGTGAAGAACAACCAAATTGATAAAGGTGATGGAATGGCTCCCTATAAGGATATCCCCAATTAATTAGGGCTCTTCAGCTTGGAGAAGAGATAGCTGATAGAGGGCTATAACATCATGAGTGGAGTGCAATAGTTAAACATGAATCAGTTGGTTACTCTTTATAAAACTAAAAACACTAGGGAACACATGAAGTTAAGTAGCATGTTTAAAACATATTGGAAAAAATGTTTTTTACTCAATGCACAATTAAGCTCTAGAATTTATTGCTGGAGGATGTGGTAAAAGCAGTCAGTATAGTTGGTTTAAAAAATGTTTTGGACAAGTGTCTGGAGGAAAAGTCAGTAAACCATTACTAAGTAGATTTGGGAAAACCCATTGCTTATCCCCAGGCATAAGCAGCATGGAATCTATTTGAGATCCTGGCAGGTAAATGTGACCTGGATTGGCCACTATTAGAAACAGGATACTGAGCTTGATGGACCCTTGATTTGGCCCAGTACAACAGTTCTTATGTTCTAAAGCAGACTCACTGCATAATTACCAAGTTCTGCAGAGGACCTCAACAATACTACAGGAAACATGAGCCTACCCATGTGCAGGGAATCTGATGGAGAAGAGACATGTCTATAAGTATTTCTAGACATTTCTGCCACATCATGATCTATTGTTAGCATGATTTTCACAATTGGGAATATGAGAACAAAAGATATATCATACTGGGTCTAACCAAGGGTCCATCAAGCTCAGTAACCTGTGCCCAACAGTGGCTAATCCAAGTCACAAGTACCTGGCAAGTATCCAAACATGAAATATATCCCAAGCAACTATTCCTTATTGATTAATAGCAGTTTATGGACTTCTCCTCTAGGAACTTATTCAAACCTTTTTTAAACCTTGTTATACTAACTGCCTAACCATATCCTCTGGCAATGAATTCCGCAGCTTAACTATGCGTTGAGTGAAAAAGAATTTTCTTCAATTTTTCTTAAATGAGCTACCTGTTATGGTGATTACACTTCACGAATGGACTCTGAATCTTCCAGGTTAAAGCACCATTAAGCTTCAACCCGTGCGCCCTATGATATAACTTCATATTTATTTCCTGCCTTATCTTCTTTCCAGCTTATTGCAAGCTTCCAAGTTCGCTTACCCTGTTAATTGTAACTTTGACTCATTCCTACCTACTGTTTACTTTTGTTTACTTGAATTGTTACCCCAGTTATATTCTTTGTTTATTGTAAACCGGTCCGATATGGTTATTTACTATGAAGGTCGGTATATAAAACTGTTAAATAAATAAATAAATACTTGCTAGCTTCATGGAGTGCCCTCTACTCCTCCTATTATCTGAGAGAGTAAATAACCAATTTACATTAACTGTTCAAGTCCTTTCATGATTTTATAGACCTTCTCTTCTCCAACCTGAACAGCCTTACCCTCTTTAGCCTTTCCTCTTAGGTGAGCCGTTTCATGCCCCCTATCATTGTGGTCACCCTTCTCTGCATTTTCTCCAGTGCAAGTATATCTTTTTTGAGATGTGGCAACCAGAATTGCACACAGTGTTCAAGGTGCAGTCTCACAATGGAGCGATACAAAGGCATTATGACATCCACTGTTTTATTTGCCATTTCCTTCTTAATAAATTCCTAACATTCTGTTTGCTTTTTTGACCATCACAGCACACCAAGCCGACAATTTCAATGTATTATCCACTATGATGCCTAGATCTATTTCCTTGGTGGTAACTCCTAAGATGGGTTATTTTTCCATATATGCATCACCTTGCACTTGTCCACATTATATTTCATCTGCCATTTGGAAGCCCAATCTTCCAGTCTCACAAGGTCCTCCTGCAATTTATCACAATCCATTTGAGATTTAACTACTCTGCATTATTTTGTGTCATCTGCAAACTTGATCATCTCACTCGTCATACCCATTTCCATATCATTTATAAATATATTAAAAAGAACTGGTCAAGAACAGATCCATGAGGCACTACTGTTAATCTTTTTCCACTGTGAAAACAAACCATTTAACCCTACTCTCCGTTTCCTTTCTAATCATTTAACCCTACTCTCTGTTTCCTTTCTTTTAACCAGTTTGCAAGCCACAAAACATCACCTCCTATCCCATGACTTTTTAGTTTTCTTAAAAGCCTCTCTTGAGGGACTTTGTTGAACGTCCTCTGAAAATCCAAATACAACACACCTACAGGTTGTCCACATGTTTATTCACCCCTTCAAAAAAAATGTAAGAGATATGTGAAGCAAGACTTCCCTTGGGTAAATCCATGCTGGCTGTGTCCTATTAAACCATGCCTACTTAAATGTTAAGTGATTTTATTCTTTATAACAGTTTCCATGATTTTACCCAGCACTGGTCAGGTTCACCGGTCTATAGTTTCCCAGATCACCCCTGGAGCCTTGTTAAATATTGGGGTTACATTGGCCACCTTCCAGTCTTCAAGTACAATAGATGATTTTAATGATAGGTTAAAAATTAATTGAAATAGGTAAACATTTTTTTTTTTTAGTTCTTTTAGAACCCTGGAGTACATCCCATCCGGTCCATGTGATTTACTACACCTGGACTACAATCTGGCCTACATCTTCACCGTGATTTGGTTTAGTTCATCTGAATCGTCATCCTTGAAAACTGTCTCTGAAATGGGTATCTCCCCAACATCCTCTTCAGTAAACACCAAAGCAAAGAATTTGTTTAGTCTTTCTGCGATGGCTTTATCTCCCCAAGTGCCCCTTTAGCTCCTCAATCATTTAACAGTCCAGCTGACTCCCTTGCAGGCTTTCTGCTTCGGATACATTTTAAAACGTTTTTATTATGAGCTTTTGCCTCTATGGCCAACTCCTTTTATTTATTTATTTTTAACTTTTATATACCGATCTTCTTGCATGGGATACAAATCAAACCTGTTTACAGTGAAACAATAACCTCGCATGAGAGCATTACATAGAACATGAAACATTGAATAAACTTTGAATAAAACATTAGGAATATAGAACATACTTTTCAAATTCTCTCTTAGCCTGTCTTACCAATGTCTTACATTTAACTTGCCAATGCTTATGCTTTATCCTATTTTCTTCTGATGGATCCTTCTTCCAATTTTTGAATGCAGATCCTTTGGCTAAAATAGCTTCTTTCACCTCACTTTTTAACCATGCGACAATCGTTTGGCTTTCCTTCCACCTTTTTTAATGCTTGTAATACATCTGGATTGCGCTTCTATGATGGTATTTATTTATTTATTTTTAACAATGTCCATGCCTGTTGCACCTTTCAGTTGTTTTTTTTTGTTTTTACTATTTTTCTCATTTTATTAAAGTTACCCTTTTGAAAGATTAGTGCTAAAGCCATGGATTTACTTACTGTCCCCCTCCCAGTCATTAATTCAATTTTGATCTTATTATGATCACTATTGCCAAGCGGTCCCCACCACCGTTACCCTCTCTCACCAAATTCTCCATTCCACTGAGAATTACATAGTAACAACGGCAGAAAAAGACCAAATGGTCCATCCAGTCTGCCCAGCAAGCTTCCCACGGCAGTAAATGCCACTCCATGCAGGCTACCTCCCAGGCCCAATACCCTAATGTTTTTTTTCATTCTTTCCCATCCTCTAGCCTATAGTGATCCACAATGTTTATCCCATGCCCCTCTGAAATCCTCTAGTCTTTTGTGATCCACAGGGGCAGATTTTCAAAGGGATACGCGCATACCCCCCCCCCCCCCGAAAACATGCCCCAAGTTCCCCCTGCGTGCGCTGAGCCTATGTTGAATAGGCTTGGCGGCGCGCGCAAGCCCCAGGACGCGCGCAAGTCCCGGGGATTTCCTGGGGGTGTGTCGGGGCGGCGCATACTCCGGGGGCAGGGTCACAGGCGTGGTTCCAGACCGGGGGCATTTCAGGGGTGTGGCCGAAGCCTCCGAAACTGCTCCCGGGCCGGGGAATTGCACAGCTGGTGCGCACGATTTACGCCTGCCTTGGGCAGGCGTAACTTTTCCAACAAAGGTAGAGGGGGTTTAGATAGGGCTGGGGGGGTGGGTTAGGTAGGGGAAGGTTCAGGAGGGGTGGAAGGAAAGTTCCCTCTGAGTCCACTCTGATTTCGGAGTGGCCTCGGAGGTAACAAAGGCAGGCTACGCGGCTCGGTGTGCGCAGGCTGACGATTTTGCACAGCCTTGCATGCGCCGACCCCGGATTTTAAAGGTTACGCGCGTATCTATTAAAATCCGGCGTACTCTTGCTTGCGCCTGGTGCGTGAACAAAAATATGCATGGGTGTACTTTTTAAAAATCTACCCCACAGTGTTTATCCCATGCCGCTTTGAAAACCTTCATGGTTTTAGTCTTTACCATTTCCTCCGGAAGGTCATTCCAGGTATCCACCACCTTCTCCGTGAAGAAATATTTTCTGAGATTGGTTCTAAGTCTTCCTCCCTGGAGTTTCAAATCGTGAACCCTAGTTCTACTAAATTGTTTCCTATGGAAAAGGTCTGTTGTTGACCATGGATCATTAAAACCTTTCAAGTATCTGAAGGTCTGTATCATATCACCCCTGCTCCTCCTCTCCTTCAGGCTATACATATTCAGGTTCTACAACCTCTCCTCATAAGGCATTGTTCCTTCTCTCGTCAGATCCTGAACCAATTGCTCCATATACGATGTTATGTTAAAATGGTTTGAATCACATTAGAAAAAATGTTTAGCAAATAAGGGTTCAAAATTTTACCTCCTCATGATTTATCTCAGAAATAGATGTCCTACAGGAATCTACCTTGTCGGTGACCCTTTTTATAAACTAAACTTACTGCATAAGCTAAAAATATGCCTATGAGTAGATAATATTTAATAATATTATTAATTATTAGATAATATTAAATATTTTATTTCTATGTAGTATTGATATGGTAATTCTACAAAAGACAGAAACATAATTATGTAAATAAAACAAACTATTAATACCTGTCGTACCGGTATAACAAGTAAGGGAGAACTGCTTAAAAAAAAAAGAAATGTTGCTATCTTCCTGCGTAAAACTGGCATTGCAAAAAATTTCATTTAAAGCACAAGTATTTTTATTGTACGCATTTATAATACAACCATGCCTTCATTCTTTGTTTTTTTTTTGTTTGTCTGTCTTTTTTTTTTTTTTTTTTTTTTACTGGGGGTGGGTTTGATTTGTTCCCATATCCTCTTCTTTAATCAATCCCCAGTTAGACAGCATACTCTTACCAGCCCTGAGGGCTGGATGAAAGTTTCCTCTGAGACTTATGCTGAGTGCTGCTCTACAGGAGTCATGTATCACCACCAGAGTGGAAGTTATCTTCGCAGAAGTTATGTTCCCTCCTTCCAGTGATTCAAGCATGTCATCTCCATGGCATGCCTGAGCCCTGTTAGCCCTGGAACGGAGAAAAATGTTAGGGGTAGATTTTCAAAGCAGCGCACAAGTGTACATGTGCGCGCACTACCCGGCGCGCACACATATACGCCCAATTTTATAACTTGCGCGTGCAAGTTATAAAATCAGGGGTTGGTGTGTGCAAGGGGGTGCACAATTGTGCACCTTGTGCGCGCCGAGCCGTGCTGCCTTCCCCTGTTCCCTCCCAGGCCACTCCGAAATCTGTCTTACCTTTTGCGTCTGCCAGTAGCTTGCCAGCACACAATCCTCCGACACAGCAACAAATGGCCGCTATGTCGGAGGCCTCTGGCCCCGCCCCCCGCTCTGCCCCTGGACTGCCCCACCCCTTTTTGCAAGCCCCGGGGCTTACACGCATCCCGGGGCTTTACGCGCATCGCCGGGCCTTTTTAAAAAAGGCCCGGCGCACGTAGGGCTTTCAAAATCCGGCCCATTGTGCTGTAACCTGAGCCATTGGCCAGTTCTGCATTTAACTTTTTAATAAAAATATCTTTTATACAAACTGGGACAAAAATCAACAAAACAATGGTTTAGCAGGTATTTAAAAGTTCTAATAATCACATTTAGAGTATATATAAGCTTCAGTTTTACCATCTATAATGCTAAACTTTTCACTCTATACATACATGACATTTTGCTATCAGCACAGAATTACTAATGGCTTCTTCCAAGGATCTCCTGTTCTTTAAAGAAATGGAGGGCTATTAAACATATATGCCTTTCAACATTGGTTTGAGAAGACGCCCAGGCAAAAATGGAATCAAAGGTAAAATATGGCAGACATCAGTAAGATAGTTGAACCTCTGTGAAACTATTACTCAAGTACATTAATCTATCTTCTCTTGTTTTGGTTGTGTAGTTGATATAATGATTATAAATTAGTTACAAGCATTTTTATTTATTTACTTTTTGCTAGAAATTAAATTGATTAGAAAATACTACTGGATTCCAAATAAAATACCCATTTACCTTTGCATACTATAGCTTCAATGAGACATGCTCAGTAATTTTATTTTCCAATGTTGTTCCTACAGCTAAATATTCAGAACTCAAGGCCTCATACAGTTAAGACATAAGTCCTTTACGCCAGTAACTTTTACTTGATTCTGAATAGACAAAATATGACTTTAGTTTCTTATTGTACTTTAATACAGAAAAGACATTTTTTAAACCTTCAGTGATGGCTAGGAGTCAAATTGATATTTTATTTCAAATACATATACATTTATTGATTTTTGCAGTTTTTCTCAAAACTTTGTTTACATATTGGGATCTGTGCATTTTTATAACCCCAAAACTGGAAAAGATGATAGTAATGAAGCCAATTACAATGACTGTCATAAATAACAAATGTTTAGACAAATACTTACGTCGACTTTCATACATACTTCTGGACTGAGCCCAGATTTTGAATGGATCTGGCTTTTTCTGCCCAGTGGAGTCTCCTTGCTCTGCTACTGAGGATTCGTTGGCTGGATACTCAGGAAGCACTTGGGTGCTATGAATGGGAGAAGCACTGTGTGTGCTGCGGTTACTAGAAACACTATGCTGGGAACTGTTTTGGCTGTCTTTCCTTTCAAGTGGCTGCTACAAAAAAGAAAAGTGAAAAGGAGACAAACATAAGATTATTATTGATCTGTAAGTGGGTGTATTCCTTCAATTTCATAGTTCATCTATTCTGCAAACATGCACAGATAAGGAAACATTTAACTTTCCATTTACTTCATAAAATGCTGAATGCATAAAATCTCCTTTATGACAAGCTCACAGATTCACAAATAAACACGTTTGTTTAAAAAATAAAGAAGGAAAGCATCTTGACATTGGATTTACTGCATGGAACAAATCAAACTTTCCTCATAAGGTAGGCCCATAGGAAATTACAGAAAAGAAAGGTAAATTGGAAGAGACTGACATTTGTTTGTGGGAAAACAGTTCAGAAAAGGTGAAAAATATAAATACCATATGCTCACATGAACACAGACTATTTAAATGTTCTTTTTGTATGCATTTATTAATGAAAAATAAAGTATCTTCTTTAAGGCAGTAAACATAAAAATACATGCCAATAAATGACTGTAAATAAAGGGAAATAAAGTATGCTGTATATGTTGATTTTTCCTGGTCTTTATTTCCTATTTTTTCTCAGAGGGACCATATTTAAACAAATGCTTATGTATTTTTGCAAGTATCATTCTACTACTTAGAAGTTTCATTGAGGTATAGGTTTTCTAAATACACAGATTCTTTGTTTTCTCATTTGTTCTTCCTATAACTCCCTCTATTCTAATTTTTCACTTATGTTTATGTATTTATTTATTTGATTTATATTCTACTTTTTATATACTTCTAAGTCGAATACATTCAGGTTCAATATATATTTCCTTATGATTTTAATTTCAATCTATAGTCTCTCAATCTCCAACCCTTCAGTGTCTATCACAGCCACGTGCATGTTATAAAATCCAGGGTTGGTGTGCGCAGGGGGTGCACAATTGTGCAACTTGCGCACGCTGAACCGCATAGTCTGCCTCAATCTCAATCTCTTGCTCCGAAATCAGAGCGGCCTTGGAGGGAACTTTCCTTCTGCCCCCCTGCACCTTCCCCTCCCTAACCTGTCCCCCAGCCCTATCTAAACCCCCCCCCCCCATACCTTTATTGAAGAAGTTACATGCATCGGCTGACAGCCAGCCCGCGATCCCGGGCACAGCGGCAAATGGCCATGCCCCCGGACCAACCCTGCCCCTCCCCTTTTATGCAAGATAGGCTCGGCACGTGCAGGGGCAGCTTGGGCAGCTTTTTAGTGGTTACGTGCACATCTTACGCGCGTAACCCTTTGAAAATCTTCCCCCAAGTGAATTGTCCCCACCTGTGTTAAACTGTACTGATTTTCAAGACAATGGGATAAATTCAGCAGATCCTGTTGGTTCTCTCTGCTGGGTAATACATTTTAAAGCAAAGATCCAACCATGAGCACCAAGGAGCTGTCCAAGTAACTCCATGACAAAGCTGTGGAGAGATCTTGACAATTCTAGGTGCACAAAGTTAGTGGAGATCTATCCCAACAGACTCATAGCTGTAACTGCTGCCACAGGTGCTTCCACCAAATATTGGCCTCAGGTGGGTGCAAACTTATCCAATTGTTGAATTTCAGATTTGTAAAATACATATATGTTTTGTGCTTCAATAAAACATTTTTGCCCTGAAAGATGGGGAGTATGGTGTGTTGATGAGTATGAAAAAAAAACCAAACAAACCCTTTCAATGATGCACGGACACAACAAAATGTGAAAAATATTCAAGGGGGTATAGATTTTCTATAGCCATTCTAGAAGGATAGAACTATACAGTAGTCACGAAAGTAGCAATATTTTAATTTTGCTTTGAAACTGGTCAGAAAAATGAGAAAACATGATAATTTAGGACTGACTCCAAGGAAGAAAAACAACAATAAAAGCACTTAACTGGAGGACAAAGAAAAGAGAAATTAAAAAATATATTTTTAGAACCACGTGAACTCTGACAAAGAAAATGACAAGTATTAACATTTATGACATTATTTTCAACTCTAGGCAAAATTACCAAATGTGGAGATATAAATATCTGGGTCTAATAAGTTACAAAATTATATTACATGAAAAAACCCAATCATATTTTATACAGCATCAATACAATATTTTAATCAATAGAAAATACATTCATTTACAAATATACATATTGCACACACACTATCATATATACAGTACAACATAATCAACAATAACCTATCCTGCTTAGCAATTATCCTGTTACAATGCTATACCCAAATATTTAATCTAGGTGTAATTAAAAATGGGACTGTTGTTACAAAAGTAAATAAATGGATGTAATGGGACTAGTGTTGTAACAGCGACATTGCTGAGTGAGATTTGACATACTTGGGTATAGCACTGTAACAGCATAATTGATGAGTACGATGGATTATTGTTGATTGTGTTGTACTGTATGTATGATAATAGAGATAATAGGTGTCCAATGTTTACATTTGTGGGGTAAAGGGTGTGTAATATGTATATGAATGTATTTTCTATTGATTAAAATATTGTATTGATGCTATATAAGATATGATTAGCTCTTTTCATGTAATGTGATTATTCTCAACTCTGACAGCCTTCAGTGAGCGGCTTCCCTCTAAGACTCACTGTAATTGCACTAATTTGTCCCACATCCACTTCTCTTACTTGCTTCAAAGTGTACTATGGATAGTACCAGCTTATCTTCTTACAGATACAAAATACAATTAAATCTGAAAATGTTACAATACTTTTGGTGGCAAAGCATGGAAAGAAGAGCAGGGAAGGGGAGAGAAGAAAAATATGGAGAGAGAAAGAGAAGAAATCAAAATATCCCTTTTACCAGGTGTTTAAATAGTCTATACTTCTTTCTGTAAATGTAATTGTCACATCCTAGGTCCTTCTCAATATGTAGAGCTTCATTTTATGCATGCAGGCAATAATCTAAACATTTTAAATAGAAGAACATGAGAGAAAACCTCCAGAGAAGACATGAAGCACTAAATTCATACTCATTTTGTCAATGTTACACAGCAGTACAAAAGACACAATAATGTAATGGCACAGGATGAGATTAAGTGATTGTTTTGCCTGAGTTACAGATGCAGTACATTACTCACAGAAACTACAAGCACGTTCTACAGGGTCGTATTCGGTGAATGATGGTAATGTTTTTTGTTCCAGTTCCATTTAAATTGAATAGTTTCTCAAAAAAAATTTTTTTTTCCCCTCAGCAGTCCTCTTCTTCGAATATTACAGCTTAGCAGAAGAGCTGCCATAAAAACCCACTGAGTGCCCATAACTATACTAAGCCCCAGGTGGTGGAATTTAGTTAACAAAAGAAAACCAACAAAGCAGCTGGGTAAAGATAATAGCTTTATAAGGTCAACAATATAAAAAAATGCAGTCTTTTGAGATTATATTGTTTCTTTCAATGTCAGCTGTATAACTGTTTTATCTCTACTCAATTACTTTGCTGATTTTCTTTTTATTTTTGCTGGACTAACAAAGTATTCTCTCTAATTCTGTGGACTGAACTGTTGAGCACCTGCCAATTCTTATAGTATGTATTAATAGTATTTCACCAGCCTGGTAGCAAGGACCTCATGCATTTGTTTCCATGCAATCCCAAAGCTTCAACCTTGCCAATCCAAAGGCTTGAATAATTTCCAACTAGCTTGGGGCCATTAAGAAGTCTGAGATGTGGTGTTTCTTCCTTTTCAGGATGCTATGGCGATACAAAATGCATCACAAATCAGACCCTTTGTTGATGATACCAGGAAAGGGGACAGAAAACATTCCATCTGAGCTCTATCTTCCCAGCACTGTACAAAAAAAAAAAAAAAAAGTATGGTCTTAAAAAAAAAAAAAAAAAAAAAAAAAAAAAATCGGAAAATGAAGGTATGGTGCAAACAACACAAAACAACAAAACTATTGAAGGCATACTCACTGTTGGAGTTTCATGTTGCTGTAAACTCCCTTGCACTTTGAATTTCACTGTTTTCAGACAATTCTATCAAAAGATGAACATGCAAGTACTAAGAAATACTTACATTTTATTTCAAAATCAAAAAAGAATTAAGAAATGCATCAACATACTGTGTGCTTAATCTGACTGTACATTACTTTGTGATAAATATGTACAAAATATAATAGTGTAAAATTACTTATTTCTGTTACCAAATATTGAATGTATTGTAATCAGTATAGTCCTCATTTAGCTTTCACCAAATGCATTTGAAACATGTTCAAACTAGTTTTAATTGAATTCCTACATGGCTAAATACAATTTATGCTGAAATATTAGCACAAACAGCAAAGACATGGCTCAATGAAAAACAAATTTTCTTTGTTCAAGTGGAAACCAAAGAGTCCAAGCAGTAACTCCAGGGGAAAATGGCCCCCTAACATGAACCTTTTCTGTGGTGTTGCCTCTGGGATTTCTTGACTGGTTCACTGGTTTTAGCTTGAGTAAGACGTATTTAACATGCTCTTCAGTGTACCATGCTTTTTTGTTTGTACTATTCTTATTGGGAGTGTAGTGGACTTTATGCTCATGCGCAATTCCAGCTTGAAGTGCCATCCTTTGTACATTTTTAGGTTGTAGTTTTAAACAGATTCTAAATAGATTTGGTAAACAAAGGTATATCAGGACTACACTATTTGTACTGGTGTTTGTCTTGTTACATAAAAATAAATATGTACATGAAAGTATATAGATATATAAATATAAAAATATATACATTTATCTATATATATATACACGCATATATATATATATATACACTAACATATGTATACACACATTCATACACATACACATGTATATATATGTATGTACACACACATACAAATACACACAGTATATGCTGAAAATCAAAGTGCAAGCAAGCGTACAACAACGTAAAACTTATGCAGCAAGTATACCTAATAGTAGTATTCAGCATTAATACGCCTGCAATCTCCTTTTGCTAGACTCTCTAATATGCTTGTGTGTATTTAAGCAAAATATAATGAACAGACATGACCTGACAAAGGACAATTATTCACTTGTATTTAACAGTGTGCCTTTTTATAACTCAGTCATGGTTTTCTTCTGACATTCTGGAGTTATCTGGGTAAGTAAATCCAACTTGCTTACTTGTAACAAGTGTTCTCCTTATATCAGTCACACAAGCGGGCACCATCATCTGATGGCACTGGTCTGGACTTACTCTCTAAGAGCTCAAAAAGTCTGAGCGTGAGTGGAAGTTCCTGTGCACCAACCCTATTGTGAATCTCCTCAGTCTTTT
Source organism: Rhinatrema bivittatum (assembly GCF_901001135.1). Lineage (NCBI taxonomy): Eukaryota > Metazoa > Chordata > Amphibia > Gymnophiona > Rhinatrematidae > Rhinatrema > Rhinatrema bivittatum. The sequence goes on from NW_021820703.1 coordinate 155,265, forward strand.
CACTAGCTGAACTTCAATTCTATGGGAAGAAGGGTGGAATCATGTGACTGATTTGTCCTGCTGTCTACAGAGAACACCTATTACAGGTAAGCAACTTTGCTTTTTCTGTGGACAAGCAGGACAAAATGCAGCCATGTAAGTGGGGACTCCCGAGTTGAGGGTTACCTTAGAAATCCTTGTCATGTTGAAAATATATGCGACCTGGTGTACAATGGAACCTGGGAGTGCTGAAATTTATTTGAAGAGATTTTTGAGAACTGCCTGGTTGAAGGCACTGTCCTTTCCAGATTCTTGCTCAAGGCAATAATGTTTGGCAAAGGTATGAATAGAGGACCAGAATGAAGTTCTGCAGATGTCTTGTACTGAAACTGACTGTAGAGAAGCCAGTGAAGCTGCAGAAGCTCAAATCTGCTGAGCTTTAAGGGAGGCCTAACCTCACTTCTTTATAACAAAACGATATGCAATCAGACAGCCAAAATGATAGTCTGTTTTCCTACAGGTTGGTCTTGTTTGTTCCAGCTTTGCCAAATATAGGGTGTAAGGCCTAGAAAATCACAGGAAATGTGGGAACATACTAATGTTATACAATCACAAAATGCATGGGGGAAGATCCAAGACATGTTCATATGTCTACCATCTTACTCTGCACTATGACTGATTCCTATGACGCCTTCATACTTGCCCTAGGAACTAGACCAGGATGTGAATAAATGTTGAACTATGAGACAGGAATACTCATACCTGAGTTTGCCTGCTGAAATAAGGGACTGAGGGAAGCGAATAACCAGAAGTCAGCTTGGTTGTAAGACTAGCCATAATACCTGTACAGTAGGAAGGGCAGGTGGGGAATAAACCTGTCTTGAAGCACTGTGCTATTAGTTAGGATAACAACACTTAGAAGACCATGGGCCTATTAAATATTACATTTTGTGAGGGGGATATATGCTACCACTGGAGCCGAGAATCCATGAAAGATGTGCTGAATTTAATAGTCATGAAATGCAGAATACTTCTGAGAAATGCCTAAGAAGTAAAAAGTGATGGGAGATGAAGCAGGCATCCAACTCGCAGAAGAACTGCAAACACACCTATCAAAGAAACAGAATGTAGGATAGAGTTCTTTCAGGGGTCCGGGGGGAAATGGGGTTGGGGTGGGGTGAGTGGAGAGGGAGGAGGCAAGTTGCAGCTGTCACAGTTGTGCCAAGGGGGGAGAGGGAGGAGGCAAGTTGCAGCTGTTATAGTTGTCGAAATGTGGTTTCTCAATTCCATTTAAATCAATCCATAATCCTTCCTACTGTCGTCCCAAAGCCTCATGCTAACAAATTACTGCCGATTTAAGGATATCGCCATGCATATAGACTTTACCATACATGATCTGCTGTTAACAGCCAATCGACACCAGCACTACCACCATAGGCTAGTCATGGCATAGAAACAGCTGTTAAGGGAAAGGCAAAATGACACATGCCAGGTAATCCACATTGGTCTATATGGACTGATGAAAATATAAACACCTTCTGGGAACAGATATTTGCTAATCACCATTGCTGATTACTTGGCGTATACAAAGTCTTGTCATGTAAGACACACGATTGAAAGATGGGAGGAAATTGAGGGGTACATTGCATAGACCAGGGGTGGCCATCTCTGGTCCTCAGGGGCCATAAATAGGTCTGGTTTATAGGAAATCCACAATGAATATGCATATGAGAGATTTGCATACGATGGAGGTAGTGTATTCAAATCTATCTCATGCATATTCACTGTAGCTATCCTGAAATCCAGGCATGTTTGTGGCTCTTGAGAACTGCAGTTGGGCACCCCTGGAATAGATGATTAAAAGGTTCCAGAGTAAACCTCCTGTACTGACCACGGAGGAGGAAAGTATGGGAATGAAGCAGTTCCAACGTACCTCGGGTGACAAGGTGTCCAGCATCAGACTATTGTACTCCTGTTCTCAATCACAGCCATGTAACTGGGAGGATGAGTTGTACACCGATGGAGCTAGCAAGGAGCATGCTGCTGAATGCAAGCAATCGTATGACTGCCAACTATCTGCGGAACATGCTACCAATGAAGGCAAGAAAAAAGAAAACCTTGGAAAAGTCACCTGGGTCATTTGGCTACCAGGCTCACATATGAGCCTTGAATGACAAGCACTTGATTGAGGGTGACAAAGCCCCAGAGGGAATATATTGAATGGAGCTAATGATACAAACTTCTATTCCCTGGAATGGATCAGATGATAGTAACCCAGAGTGTGAAATTTTGTTGAGGCACTTAAGAGAATCAACACCCACATGAATAAAGGTAATGCCAAGGAATAATCATGTATGGCTTTCTGTATGAACCTGGTCAGAGCTACAGAACAACTAGATGTAGCTGCAAAGGGGTACTTCACGGAGAAACAGGCAGAGACTTCAGATGGAACCATGAGAAGAACCCGTACTTCAAGGTCAATGGGACAACAAGATGAGGTGTATCAGCCTGCAAACACTCTAACCCAGTGGTTCTCAACCTTTTTTCGGCCGGGACACACCTGACAGATGGTTCTCACATGCGTGACACACTGAACATGTGACCGTCACAAGGCTATATGTAAACATACACTCTGCATCCACGGGAACCCCCTCGACCCCCAACAATGGGTTGGAACAGAACTAGGGCATTACCCATACAACTCACCATACAAAAAAAGATATTCTGGCTCTGGTGAAATCTCAGTAAAAGCAAAACAAGCTCCCTTTACTACTAGGTACAATAGCCTTCCTTATGAAAAGAGAGTAATTTACCACTAATGCATATCCTATTGAGAAAACACAACAAATAAGATTGATACAAATGCCTACATGCTAATAAAATACCTCACCTCGGTCACACACAAAGCCGTCTTTCACAAGGACAGAAAGACCACAAATTATAAATATGGAGACAGAAACTGGAATGGAAAACCAAAAATGCCACTCTGTATGCAGTGTGAACCTGGAGAAATGGAAACAAATATAGCACCTAACGTAGTCCCAGGATCTGCAATAATGCGCACAAACTATTCTGCACAAAGTTACACCTGCATAATGGCATGCACTTCAACAGTAACAGCCCTATCTATGAAAAGGCAACACTACAAATATTAAAACAGGCCCTAAACACCAATATACTTCCTATTAGGAAAACAGAATAAGCCAAGCTGCTATAGAACCCCACGCAGAAATAATTGTAAAACTATACTGATAAATATTTCAAAACAGCTGATGAACAGAATAACATTCTACAATTAAAAACTCATAAAATTATTAAAAATTGTCCAAATGCCAATTAAATATTTCAAAACAGATAGATTACATAATACTCAATAATTAAAATGGCAGTCAATCAAGAAAAATAAAAGAAAGACGACACCTTTACTTACCATCTCCAGCAACTCTCCTACTCCTTTCTCTTGCAGGCCAAAAGCACTCACCAGAAGCAGCAGTTGCTGCTGAAGCTCTGTCCTCACGATCCTCTTCTTAGGCCCACAACCAGTCACTCACTCACACACACATACCCCAGATTAGACCCTATGACCAGTCTCTCTCTCTCACCCAGAAACACATCACCTCCCTGACCAGTCACTCTCTCAATCACACACATGCTCTCTCTTATATATAAGCTCAAAATCACACACAAATGCTCTTGCACCCATTCACACCCACACACACCAGCTCGCACCCATTCCAACCCACACACACCAGCCCGTACCAGCATGCACCCATTCGCAACCACACACACAAACCAGCCCGCACCCATTTGCACCCACACACACACCAGCACGAACCTATTCATATCCACACACACCAGCCCACACCAGCACGCACCCACTTGCACCAGCCCAAACCAGCATGCACCCATTCACACCCACACACTCGAGCACGCACCCATTCGCACCCACACACACCAGCCCTCACCCAGGCACCCATTTGCACCCACACACACCAGCCTTTACCTAGGCACCCAATCGCAACCATACACACCAGCCTTTACCTAGGCACCCATTTGCACCCACACACACACCAGCCTTTACCTAGGCACCCATTTGCACCCACACACACCAGCCTTTACCTAGGCACCCAATCACAACCATACCCAGGCTCCCATTCACACCCACACCCAGGCTCCCATTCTCACATGCAAGCACCAGGCCTCACCGCCAAACCTCTTCTTTCTTTGCTGCAGGGATGGATTCCAGTTCCGCCATGGCTTTACTCCAGTGGGACTTCTTTTTTGCCACCACCGGGGCTCTCGTGGCGGTCTTGCTTGGCCAGCTTCAGGCTTCCTCTTTGCCACCAAGGGGATGGGATCCCGTGGCAGCCTTGATTCATTGGGGTCAGGTTTCTTCTTTGCTGCCATGGGGATGAGCTCACACGGTGGCCTTGCTTCATCGGGTCGGGCTTCTTCACCGCCACGGGGATGAGCTCCCGTGATGGCCTTGATTCGTTGGGGTTGGATTTCTTCTTTGCTGCCACGCGGATGAGCTCCCTGCATAGCGCCACCATCATTTTTAAATTTATGTCCTGCACTGACATGACTGCCCCTAACACATGACTGATCAAGAAGACCTTTTAAGCACCTTGATATAATCCCCACATATATGAATCCATGTTCAACCCAGCATAATGCAAGCATCGAAAAGGGCACTGGAAACAACTTGAGATATGGAGATCGATCCCAACATACCCTGACCCCCATAGACAATGGCTCAACCTTGCCAAGGTATGCGGAAAACAAAACCTCTTTTGAGATACTGTCTCCAGACAAAATGGCAGCTCTGATGTAGTGAACATTTCGAGAATCAAAAAGGCCACAGATCTTCCAGACCAATACATGGTCTCACTCCCAATAAATCTGTTATTATTAAATTACTTATTAAACAATGTGCCCCTTACAGCCATACCTGTGGAATGGAAACTCAGCATGTAGCAAAGTCCTCATCCCCTTGCAGGCACAAAATTCCAAAATCAGCTATCAGCGCCACCATGAGACAACCATGTCCACAACACCCAGCATAAAAAGAACCACTGCCACATCCAGAGTTCCCATACATGTCCAAACATGCTCTACTACACCAACATGGCTCACACGTTCTCTTGCAGCCCTTCCAAATGCTGGCCTCACTGTCACCCAAAAGGGCCAATGGACAGGACTGGAACCACACAAACATGGCCTCCACATGGGGTCTGTCACAAAACACATGGCTGGGAGAGAGTATGTGAGAAGTCAGATTACAAATCCAAACTGCACACACCTTCACTGAATCTGGAAATGATTCTAAAGATCAAAATCACAAAGCATATAGAAAGACATGGTTTAATGGAACACAATCAGCATGGATTTCCTCAATGGAAGTCTTGCCTCTCAAATCTGCTTCATGTTTTTGAAGGGGTTAATAAACATGTGGATAAAGATGAACCGGTAGATGTAGTAAAATCTGGATTTCAAAAGGCGTTTGACAAAGTCCCTCAAGAGAGGCTTCTAAGAAAACTAAAAAAAAAACATGGGATAAGAGGAAATGTCCTTTCGTGGATTACAAACTGGTTAGACAGGAAACAGAGAGTGGGAATAAATGGTCAATTTTCTCAGTGGAATAGGGTAAACAGTGGAGTGCTTCAGGGTTCTGTACTTGGACTGGTGCTTTTTAATATATTTATACATGATCTGGAAAGGAATGTTATGAGGTAATTATTTGCAGATGATACAAAATTATTCTGAGTAGTTAAATCACAAGTGGATTGTGATACATTGCAGGAGGACTTGCGAGACTGGAAAATTGGGCATCCAAATGGCAGACGAAATTTAATGTGGACAAGTGCAAGGTGATACATATAGGAAAAATAAACTTGCTATGGTTACACAATGATAGGCTCCACATTAGGTGTTACCACCCAGGAAAGAGAGTTAGGCATCATAGAGGATAATACATTGAAATTGTTGGCTCAATGTGCTGTGGAAATCAAAAAGGAAAACAGAATGTTAGGAATTATTAGGAACGGAATGGTGACTAAAACAGAAAATGTCATAATGCCTCTGTATCGCTCCATGGTGAGACTACATCTTGAGTACTGTGTACAATTCTGGTCGCCGCATATATAATTGCACTGGAGAATGTATAGAGAAGGGCGATCAAAATGATAAAGGGGATGGAACAGCTCCCCTATGAGGAAAGGCTAAAGAGCTTAGGGCTGTTCAGCTTGGAGAAGAGATGGCTGAGGGGGGATATGATACAGGTCTTTTAAATCATGAGAGGTCTAGAATGGGTTTATGTGAATCGGTTATTTACTCTTTCGGATAATAGAAGGACTAGGAGACATTCCATGAAGTTAGCAAGTAGCACATTTAAAAACTAATCAGAGAAAAATTCTTTTTCACTCAATGACAGGACTGGAACCACACAGCTCTGGAATTGTTGCCAGAGGATGTGGTTAGTGTAGTTAGTGTAGCTGGGTTTAAAAAGCTTTGGATAAGTTCCTGGAAGAGAAGTCCATTATCTGCTATTAATCAAGTTGACTTAGGAAATAGCCACTATTATTACTGGCATCAGTAGCATGGGATCTACTTAGTGTTTGGGTACTTGCCAGGTACTTGTAGCCTGGATTGGCCACTGTTAGAAACAAGATGCTGGGTTGACAGAGTGTGGCAATTTCTTATGTTCTTATATATATGCTATGAAATATAGTACTAATTGACTTGTTTGCCATCGTGTGTAGCGGGTGCTTTTTCAATTAAGATTTTTTCAGTTTCAGTACCTAAATAAGCGATAACTGCAGTACATGCTTATCTGTGCTTGTAAAATGGCATTAAACAAAAACATCCGCAGTACAGACGTATCTTTGTATTGAATCGAGTGGAGACTGCACATGCTGACCCACAGAAACACGTATGCGGCGCCATTAGAGAATGGAACCGGGACAGGCTTAAATGCAACGGTATTCAATTAAGATACATCTGTACTGCAGATGTTTTTGAAATAATTTGAGATTTATTCAGTGTGCTCTCAATTAAACCCCTGAGGAAGCCACTGGAATGTGGCGAAACTCGGTGCGAGTCGGACTATTTTAACGATTAACATACGTCTCCACCAATTAAAGATTTGGAAAAGACCTTTGGGCATCTATTCTCTTGTTGTTTCCTTACACATACTTTCTGGTCAGCACTACCAGGTAGTGACAACATACTTATACAGCAGTTAATAGGTCCTGTTAATGCTAAGAGTTATTTAAAACGCAATAGATTTTGTGGTGTTTACCATGTCAGGGTTCCCCCCTGAGGAAGCCTTTATCGGTTAAACAAGGGCCTTGTTGGGGCTTGTTATCTGCCAACCCGGAACATCATTTACTAGAGTCTGTCTTTTGTGTGGGTGTGAATGCTAGTGTGTCTATACATGTTTTTGTGATTACACATTTTGTGTATTTGTATTTTTTATTTACTAAAATGTATTAATCGCCTAACACATGAAGGCCTAAGCGATTTACAATAAAAACATGCATAAAAAATTAAAGGCTCAGCAATAACAATAAAAATATGAATTAGACGATCAGAACATAGAATCAACAAAAAATAAACAAAAAGCCTACTGTAATAAAAAGCCCTTCAACAAGGAGTCAATTTTTTTACATTATCTTGGAGACGAAGATCTACAGGCAGCGAGTTCCACAGGTTAGGCGCTGCTACGGAGAATGCTCTCTCTGGTCGTGGCAAGATGGGCATGACATACGGAAGGAACATCTAGTAAACCACGTTGTGAAGATCTTAAATCACGAGAGGGCTTATAGATCCTTAAAAGGGCATTCAACATTTGATACATTGACATATAATGTAGTTAACTGTGATTGACATTTGACTGTTTATTCAATAGTACTTATTCATTTATGTATGTATATCATCAGGCTTTGTCCAATTTCTGAAACTGTATTTAGTTGTGACCTAGTGTTATTTGTCAAAATTGAAAAAACACTGTTATATTGGTCTACAGTTCATTCTTTTTTAAGTGCTCATTGATTTTAATATGAAGAACTTTAGAATAAAACGACTTTTTTTTTTTTATAACCTCATATTAATGCGTTTTTCCCCTTTGGGAATTTTTTTTCTCCCTCTATATATATTTCTGCATACACTCGACTGACAGATGCAATGCAGCCCTTCCTGGATCCAGAAAGGAACACTGCCAGTTGTATACCCTTCCCATGACACCACAAGGTTGAGCCCGCACCAGGATACACACACCCTAAATCCTATGCTTCCATGTGCCTACCCGCAGAAAACAGGAAGCCGCTCAGCCGAGACACGAGCCTGTCGTGGCAGCTACCCTGACCCTGCCAGAGGTCCGTATGAAAATAAAGAGGCTGCCAGGCCTAAAGGCAGGTGGATGCACTTGGGTACTGCAGCACAGCAACCCTCCAGGACCAAAAAGGCCAACAGCCTCACAAGTCAGAGCATGCACATAGTGGGAATTTGGGGAAGGCCATGGCCAGAAATAAGAGGAAGTAACCACCCAGCACCTTTATCAAAGAAATCAGCAAAAGGGAATCAGCGTGAGCGTGATGCAGCTGAGGGTCCCAAAGGTAAGAATGCTCCACTGGGAGTGGTTCATAAGAAGAAAAGTGCCAAAAAGACCTGTGAGGAGGGCTCTTCCAAGAACAAAAACACCAAAAGAGCAAACTGGAGGGTGAGCTGGCTCACACATATTTTGGTTGCTGATCTGCCACACAGCTTCCACTTTCACTCCCTGGGCCAAGTCCCTGGGAGCCTGAGGCAAACACTATCCCAATTGTGGCCTCCCTTTCTTTATGGGGTTGGGTCGGCTCCTTAAACTTTTAGCAAGTACCTATCATTACTTTGTTCTTGGATATTTGTAAGAAAGGAAGGACTACTACTAATGCTTTGAGTTTATTTATATATTGATTTATACTCTGCCTTTCAGAAACTCCAAAGCAGATTACATTCAGGAACTGTAGTTCATTTACTCTTTGATCCAAAGTTATAGCTATGACAAAAAAGCATTTTCCAAGAAAGATATTTGAAATCATTGCTTGCCATAGGCTTGAAGAGAGCTTTCATCAAACATAATTGCCATACTGGGTCAGACCAACGGTCCATCAAGCCCAGCATCCTGTTTCCAACAGTAGACAATCCAGGCTACAAGTACTTGGCAAGTACCCAAACACTAAGAAGATCCTGTTGCGTCCGTCGGTCTTTGACGGCTTCGCCCCGCCTATCTCTCTCTACTTGCGGCTCCTCCCGCTCACCTTGGACTGATGGCCACCGCGGCGTCTGTTTGCCGACCTCTCTGGTGTCCCTGGACCAGTTTTGGTACTGCCTCCCACCATGCTCCTTCAAGGTACCTCTAGGGCGCGAGCACGCACGCCGCCCTCATCTTTATTTCCACGTTGGTGCAAACCTCAGGGGCGTCCCCCTGTTCTGACATCACAACTCCAGGGTATATTTGCCTACTGCATTTGCTAGCTCATTAAGTTAGCAACCGGAACTCGTACGGATGGGATTCGCTCTCCGTTCCTAAGCTACTCTGCCACTCCAGCTCTAACTGGAACTCTTACTACCCTTCGGGGTCACTAACGGGGCACCCGCTCCTCGGGGGCCTCTCTGCTTCTTTCAGGTGCTATCAGGAAACCAGTACTCGCTTCCTGAGGGCCCATGTTCCTTGTGTCGCTGAATGCAACTTCTACCTTCTACTTGGAAGAACTAACTACAGTCACCATCTGTGAGTACAGAACCATCTCTCTCTATAGTACTGCCTCGCTGGAATCAGGTACTCGCTCCTTGAGGGCCTGCCCTCTGCTCTGGTGCTAGACCTCTCGTCTAGTGGAGTCTTTGTTACTGCTAGTGAGTACAATGCTACCGAGTCTCTCTTCTCTAAGGGATCAGGTACTCGCTCCTCGAGGGCCTGCTCTCCCTGTCTCGGAGCTCTACTATTCTACTTGGGATTCTGAATGCTAATTCTACTGTGTGCTCATAACTCTCAGTGTCTTTCCACTACAGCACCGCTTACAGAAGATCCGTTTCCAGCGTTCTGTGAGAGACGTGCCCAGCCAGGCTCTACAACCACTATTCACTACTGCCATCTCTGGTGGTTCCATATACTGTTTAATTAAAGATTCAAATCTGTGTCTGTCCGGAGTTTAGCCTGACACTGTGGTCCCTCACGAGACTGCCCCCGTGGGTGTGATCAGCTGCCACAGTGTCCAAGGATCCACCCAAACACCAATAACCATAACAGATCCCATGCTACTTTGTCAGTAATAGCAGTGGCTATTCCCTAAGTCAATTTGATTAATAGCAGTTAATGGACTTCTCCTCCAAGAACTTATCCAAACCTTTTTTAAACCCAGCTACACTAATTGCACTAACCACATCCTCTGGCAACAAATTCTAGAGCTTAATTGCGCGTTGAGTGAAAAAGAATTTTCTCCAAATAGTTTTAAATGTGCTACCTGCAAACTTCATGGAGTGCCCACTAGTCCTTCTATTATCCAAGAGTAAATAACTGATTCATATTTACTTGTTCTAGACCTCACATGATTTTAAAGACCTCTATCATATCCCCCCATCAGCCATCTCTTTTCCAAGTTGAACAGCCCTAAGCTCTTTAGCCTTTCCTCATAGGGGAGCTGAACCATTCCCTTATCATTTTGGTTGCCCTTCTTTGTATGTTCTCCACTGCAACTATATATTTTTTGAGATGCGTCGAAAAGAATTGTACATAGTACTCAAGGTGCGGTCTCAGCATGGAGCGATTCAAAGGCATTATGACATTTTCCATTTTATTCACCAGTCCCTTCCTAACAATTCCTAATATTGTTTGCTTTTTTGACTGCCGCAGCACACTGAGCTGACGATTTCAATGTATTATCCACTATGAAGCCTAGGTCTTTTTCCTGGGTGGTAGCTCCTAATATGGAACCTAACATCATATAACTACACCATGGGTTATTTTTCCCTATATGCATCATCTTGCACTTGTCCACATTAAATTTCATCTGCCATTTAGATTCTCATTCTTCCAGTCTTGCAAGGTCCTCCTGCAAAGCTGACAGTTAAGATCCCATTGCATTGGTGATTCTTTTAAAGATAGGTCCAAATTGTTAAAGCTTTTTATATATTTTTCTATTATTGAAAGTTGGAATACTGTAAAACCTTTTGTCAACTGATAATGTGCTACAATAGAACTTAAATGTACTATGACTGAATTTGTCTTTATTCCTGAATCATAACAATGAAGAAGGTATTGGTCATGGATTTTACTCCAAACTGAAAACCTTTTTCACTTGAAACCATATGAATGTCTTATTGATGGCTTTCTAGCTGCTAGAAATTTAATTTCTTTGGAAAAGGGAATGGTCTCTAACATTTCGCACTCAACTTCCAGGCTGTTAGCGCTAGTGAGTGAAAGTTGGGGTGAAGATGAGAATCCAGTGGGAGCATTGAGAGGATAGGATCACCTTGATGGTGGCTGAAAAGAATTGGTAATTACTGCTTGGGGAAAGTTTTAGAACTTAAAAGTTTTGGGGAGAAGTAAACTAGTGGGGAATATTATTTAGTGTGTTGTGTGATAAGCAGTTTGTGTGTTTTGTATTTCCCTCCCTTCCATACACCCCTAGCTCATCCTTTGATTTATAGGCAAGTGACACTTTCACACTAAAAAAAAAAAAAAAAAGTTATCAGCCTTTTAATTTAATTTCAGAAATTCCTCATAACTTGTTAAGAGTTTAATCATTCCCTTGTAGATGGGGCAGGGTGAGGCAAGCTGCTTCAGACGGCAGATTTTTGAGATGGCAAAAAATTCCCCTCTCAGAATGCAGCTGTGACGTCTGCCTCATACTCATACCTGGGAACTCTCCAGAATTGGCCCAAAGACTCTGGAATTCTGAACAAATTGCTGGGTCTCCGGGCCAACACCCAAAAACTCCAGGTGCCCTGCTGCAGAAGGGTAGAAGACAAAGGGCCTAGAGCAGCATGAGCTTGAAGGAAGAGGAGCATCTGCACCCATGCCCCCGAAGAAAACATGAAGCCCAGTTCTGCGTGGCAAGAAAGACGAGCAGGAGCGTTGCCCTTCTCCGCGGGAGGTGGAGCAACAGTGTTGGGCGGCATGCCGAAAATAAAACAAAGGCAGAGCGGGCTGATGCTACTAGAGGAGGAAGAGGGGGAAGTGGAGCGCATGTCCTGCGGGCCCGAGGAACGAGAAGGCTCCTGTGGCTAATGAGAATCAAGGTGAGAAGAGACAATAAGAGTACATGTGTGTATGGAACAGGGATAGAAGTGAATGAGTTTATATGTATGTATGCATGCATGTATGTATGAGTGTGTGTGGGAAAGGGAGGGGGGAAGATGGGGGTGGGGGGTGCCATCTCATCCCTCGCCTCAGGCAGATTGCCTTGAGCCGCCCCTGCTTGTAAATCACTAGCAGATAAATAGTGAATACACTAATACATTTAGAGGACCCTAATTGTATGCATTCCTACTCCCATAGCAACCTAAACTTAACTAGGACCTGAACAAATTTAAGATGAAGGTAGCAGTTGAGCAGCAAGAGGGGGGGGGGGGGGCTCCCAGTCTTTTGCATCAAGTGGCACATGTATGATTTTTTACCCACCAGTGAGAAGTTGTATGTGTGCACCAGGTGCAAAGAGCTCCTGTTTCTCAGAGAATGAGTCCGATCTCTGGAGGTTAGAGTGGCAGACCTGGAGGAGCTGAGGCAAACAGAGAGGTATACAAAAATAAGACCTTCAGGGACATAGTAGCCAAGTTCCAACTCTAGTCTGGCAGCCCTGGTACTATTTGGAGGATGAAGGTGTCATGATCAGAGAGCATCAACATGGTACAGCATGAAATGATCCTGTAGTAAGGACCTGCTCTCCATGTGGTGCACTGTCCTTTTGCACTGAGGATGTGTCTCACAGTGATACTGCCCAGGAGGGACGGGTTAGGTCAGCCATCATAGTTGGTGATTCAATTATTAGAATATAGACAGCTGGGTGGCTGCTGGGCGTGAGAAGGTGGCAGACCTCATGCACCATCTAGATAGGATTTTAGACAGTCCTGGGGAGAAGCTGGCTGTCGTGGTACATGTGGGTACCAACGACATAAGAAAATGTGGGAGGGAGGATCTGGAAGCCAAATTTAGGCTCTTAGGTAGAAAATTGAAATCCAGAATCACCAGGATAGCATTCTCTGAAATGCTCCCTTTTTTGTGTGCAGGTCCCCAGAGGCAGGCAGAGCTCTGGAGTCTCAATGCATAGGTGAGACGATGGTGCAAGAAAGTTTTGTAAGGAACTGCGGAACCTTTTGGGAAAGGGGGGAGTCTTTTCTGAAGGGATGGACTCCACCATAACCAGGGTGGAACCAAGCTGCTGGTGCTAACCTTTAAAAAGGAGATAGAGCAGCTTTTAAACTAAATCAAAGGGAAAAGCAGTCACTCAGCACTGCATATAGAGGGAGGTTCAGAGGGAGGTATCTTCAAAGGATACTAATGAAACATTAGAGTGTGGCATCCCAACATAGAGGCTCCAATAATAAGAAAAGTAGTCAAGTGACTATACTTAAAAACTCAACTGAGCTAAAAGATTCCAATTTATCCCTGTCAAATGAAAAGCAGAATGTTAATACAAACAAAAAACACACTTTGAAATGTTTGTATGCTAATGCCAGAAAGTCTAAGAAGTAAGATGGGAGAATTAGAATGTATAGCTGTGATTGATGACATAGACTTAATTGCCATTTCAGAGACATGGTGGAAAGAGGATAACCAATGGGATAGTGCTACACCAGGGCACAAATTATATCGCAGTGACAGAGAGGAGAATCTTGGTGGCGCTTTATGAATGGGATGGCATACAGTCTAACAGGATAAAGATCCTGCATAAGACTAAATGCACAATCAAATCTTTATGGGTAGAAATTCCTTGTGTGTTGGGGAAGAGTATAGTGATAGGAGTATACTACCGTCCACCTGACCAAAATGGTGAGATGGACATTGAAATGACATACTAAGAGAAATTAGGGAAGCTAACCAAATTGGTAGTGCAGTAATAATGGGAGAGTTGAATTACCAAAGACAACAAAGTGGAAACCAAAATACTATAGTTATCTTAGCCTTGAAGGTGCAGCAAGCCTGACGTTGTGTAACATTAATAGTAACCAACCAGTCTTCTAATCATCCACCTTCAAAAAATCTTTTAAATAAAAAAATATTTTTGTTATTTTTATATTAATTTTTCTAAAAAGTCCTCTATTTTCAAAACAGTGAATATCGAAAGACTTTTTAATACTGTTGTCAAAAACAGTATTAAAGAGTTTTTGACAACTGTTTTTGACAACAGTATTAAAGTCTTCCGATATGCACTGTTTTGAAAATAGAGGACTTTTTAGAAAAATTATATAAAAATAACAAAAAATATTTTTTTGAATTAAAAGATTTTTTGAAGGTGGATGATTAGAAGACCGGTTGGTTACTATTAATGTTACACAACGTCAGGCTTGCTGACACCTTCAAGGCTAAGATAACTATAGTATTTTGGTTTTCACTTTGTCGTCTTTGATTATAATTTGTGGTTAACCACTGACTCCCTTTGATTAAGCAAGATTTGAATTACTCTAATATTGACTGGGTAAGTGAAATCAGGGCATGCTAGAGAGATAAAGTTCCTAAATGGAATAAATGATAGTTTTATGGGGCAACTGGTTCAGGATCAGATGAGAGAGGGAGCAATTTTAGATCTAATTTGCAGTGGAGCGCAGTATTTGGAAAGAGAATTAATGATGGTGGGGCCGCTTGGCAATAGTGAACATAATATGATCAAATTTGAATTAATGATTGAAAGGGGGACAGTAAGAAAATCCATGGCTCTAGCACTAAACTTTCAAAAGGGAAACTGATAAAATGAGAAAAACAATTTAAAAAAACAAAAAAAATTTTGAAAAGTGCAGCTAGAAAGGTAAAAAGTGTACAACAGGCATGGACACTTAAAAAATACCATATTAGTAGCACATTTCAGATATATTCCATGCATTAAGAAAGGTGGAAGTAAGGTCAAACGATTGCCAGCATGGCTAAAAAGAGAGGTGAAAGAGGCTATTTTAGCCAAAAGGTCTTCATTCAAAAACTGGAAAAAGGAGTCATCAGAAGAAAATAGGATAAAGCATAAACATTGGCAAGTTAAATGTGAGACATTGAAAAGAAAGGCTATGAGAGAATTTGAAAAGAAGTTGGCTGTAGAGGCAAAAACTCATAACAAAAACTTTTTAAAATATATCCAAAGCAGAAAGCCTGCGAGGGAGCTGGTTGGAGCGTTAGATGATCGAGGGGTTAAAGGGGTACTTAGGGAAGATAATGCCATCGCAGAAAGATTAAACAAATTCTTTGCTTCTGTGTTTACTGAAGAGGATGTTGGGGAGATACCCATTCTGGACACAGTTTTTAAGGGTGATGATTCAAATGAAATGTACCAAATCATGGTGAACCTGGAAGACGTAGTAGGCCAGATTGGCAAACTGAAGAGTAGTATATCATCTAGACCAGATGGTATACACCCCAGGGTTCTGAAAGAAATAAAAAATGAAATTTCAAACTTATTTGTAACCTATCATTAGCAAACAGGAATTATTAGGAAGAGAATAGCAAATAAAGCAATCAATGTCATAATGCCTTTGTATCGCAGCATGGTGAGACTGCATCTTGAATACTGTGTGCAATTCTGGTCGCCACATCTCAAAAAAGATACAGTTGCACTAGAGAAAGTGCAGAGAAGGGTGACCAAAATGATAAGGGGCATAGCTGCCCTATGAGGAAAGGCTAAGGAAGTTAGAGCTGTTCAGTTTGGAGAATAGACAACTGAGGGGATATGATAGAGGTCTACAAAATCATGAAAGGACTTGAACAGGTTAATGTAAATCGGTTATTTCCTCTCTCAGATAAAAGAAGAACTAGGGGGCACTCTATAAAGTTAGCATTTAAAACAAACTGAAGAAAATTATTTTTCACTCAGTGCATAGTTAAGCTCTGGAATTCGTTGCCAGAGGATATGGTTAAGGCAGTTAGTGTAATTGAGTTTATAAAAGGTTTGGATAAGTTCTTTGAGGAAAATTCCATAAATTGCTAATTAATTAATAAGCAATAGTAGCTTGAAAATTATTTAATGTTTGGGTACTTGCCAGGTACTTGTGATTTGGATTGGCCTCTGTTGGAAACAGGATACTGGGCTTGATGGACCCTTGGTCTGACCCAGTATGGCATATCTTATGTTCATATGAGAACTGTTGTACTGGGTTAGAAGATATGGAATGATTAGTAGGTGAATGACTGAGCAACTGACAAATTTTGTAGTCAAGAAGACCAAGCTTGCCATAGTCAGAAAAGTGCTATTAAAATCATTCTTGCCCTGTCTTGGTCATTAAAGGTATTAATAGAAATGAATTCATGGGCCTTCCAACCAAGAAATCGCCACAGCATCCAATGCTAAGGCCTTGGGATCTGGCCATCTGGTGCAATATATCAGAAGTTTGGGTTAAAGAATGTTTCAGAGAGATACACCTAAGGAACCCCACATTTAAAATATATTCTTTGAAGTGTGTTGATGTGGAGTGTCCACTTGTGAGGTCTTAAGTGACAGCTCAAGGAACTGCAACAATGCTGGATTTTCTCAGTATGTGTTTGGAGATGCATCCTCCTCTCTATTGCCGAAATCCATATTTTTAGGGTTTTTCTGACACAATGCTGGAGAACCATGTCCCCTTGTTTGCTTAAATTACTACAATGTTCTCTATTTGACTTGGAGGACTTTCCCTTTATGAGGTTTCGGAAGCTCTGAGAAGGCTGCTTTGAAAATAGTTCTGATCTCTAACAAGTTGTTATAATTAGTGAGGTTTTTGGGTGGACCCCTTGGACACTGTGGCAGCTGACCACGCCCACAGGGGGGGGGGAAGTCCCGTGAGGGGCCACAGGTCAGGCTCAGCTTTGGACACACAAACACAGATTATATCTTTATTTAGACAGTTGAGGAAACCACCAGAGGTGGCAGCAGTGAGTTTAGAAGATGTAGCCCGGCTGGACTAGTAATTCCCCAGGGCACCTGGACACAGCGGGTTCCTCTGGTTAGCAGTGCCTTGTGTAAGGAGCAGAACTGAGATATGAGTACAATAGAACATTCACAGAGTCCCACAAATATGGAGAAAGAAACTCTGAGATGGGGACAGCTGGCCCTCGAGGAGGAGCGAGTACCAGATCCCTGGAGCAGAAGAGCCTTTGGCAAAGTACTCACACAGCGGTTCCACGTAGGAGATGGCACTGGCACTGGACGGAGGCAGGCCCTCGAGGAGCGAGTACCTGGTTCCACGGAGACAGCTCTGAGGAGTCGATGATCGTAGTACTCACTGATGGTTGTCTGTACGACTCTTTCCAAGTAGAAGAGAAGATAGATGCAGGCAGCGAGTCAGGGAACATGGGCCCTCGAGGAGCGAGAACCGGATTCCTGGTAGTGACCTGAAAGAAGCAAAAGAGGCCCTCGAGGAGCGGGGTACCCCATTAGCAGAAAGAGTCCATGGAAGTTGGAGGCAGAGTAGCTGGGTACGAACAGCGAATCCCATCCTTAAGAATCACCCCTGCTAACTCAATGGCTAGCAATAAACTGTAGGCTTAAATATCCGGGTAGTGTGATGTCATCACAGGGGGGATGCCCCTGAGGAACGCGCCAAGAGGAAATAAGAATGAGGGCTGCACGGCGCGCGCGCCCTAAGGTACCTGTAGAATATGGCGGGAGGCAGTGCCCAAGCCAGTCCAGGGATGCTAGAGAGGATGGCAGGCGGACGCCGCGGCAGCCAAAAGTCCATGAAGAGCAGGAGGAGCCGCAAAAAAAGGAAAGGTAGGCAGAGTGAAGTCGTCGGAAGTGACTGTCGCAACACAAGTTTATATGAAGAGATCATATATTTTGTTCAGCCTTCCCTGAGAACATAACTGGCCCAAGTGATTCCCCTCATGCTTGAATGGATGCATCCATCGGTAAAGATACTTTAACTTGGGAGAAGGGGGAGAGAAATGGAAAATTTGACCCTGCAGAAAAGTAGTGGTTGATTCTACAAATCCAGAGACTGATAAAGGAGGAGGATAATTGGTATTTTGGGAGACAGAGGTTGATAATGTGATTCCAGTAATTTTTCCATTGCGGTATTCTCATGCAGAGCGCTGTACATATGAGTTTACATATACTATAGCTGTCATGTGACCAAGCAGTTCCATGAAGGTTATTGTGGAGACTGAAGTCTGTCCACCAAAATTACCTGTAAGTGATAGTAGATGGACATCCTTTGAGGAGGAAGGAAGGCCTTGCTCATTTGAATATCCAGTCATGCTCCTATAAATTCTAGGTGATACGAAGTTTTTAGATGAGATTTCTCATAGTTGAGGACAAATCATAGGGATAGAAGAGTGTGAATTATAAGAGCCATGGAAGTTTTTGGCTTGTTCAAATGATCTGCTCGATATTAGCTAATCATCTAAATATAGAAATACTAAGACCTTGTTCTTTTTCAGGTAAGTTGACACTCCTGCTGGGCATTTTGTGAAGACTCTTGAAGCTGCGGAGAGACCAAAGGGAAGGACTTGTATTGATAATGGTCTTTTTTTTTTTCATTGTGAATCTGAAAATTTTTTTTTTCTGTGGTCTGGATGAATGGGAATGTGTTTCTAGGCATCCTTAAGTCCAACATAGTCAACCAATCATTGTGGTCTAGAAGTGGGAGGATGGCTACTAGTGTGTTCATTTTGAATTTCTCTTATTTTAGAAAATTGTTTAATCCTCTTAAATCTAGAATAGGGCAAAGGTAACCTGACCTTTTGAGAATTAGAGAGCACCTTGAGTAAAATCCATTGTTAGACTCTGTTGATGGAGCCAGCTGCATTTCATGAGAAGAGAGAAGTGATGTTATTTTATGTCTTATGTGCAACTGACACTTGTGAATGCAATGTGATAAACAGGAACATATTAGAGGAAGCTTCTTAAAGTTTTGCAGGTAATCATTTTGGATGATACTGAGAACCCTCTGGTTGGCGGTGATAAGGGACCATTCATGATAAAATAATTGAAGCCTTACCCACGCTGGCTGTCAGTTCTAGTCAAAAACCCTATGGGCCAGATTTTATAATATGCGCGCGGGCATATATTTGTTTGCGCAACTTGGCGCGAACAAATCTACACCCGATTTTATAACATGCGCATGCTGCCGCACGCATGTTATAAAATCCAGGGTCGGCTCGCGCAGGGGGGTGCACAATTGTGCAACTTGCATGCGCTGAGCCAAGCAGCCTGCTTCCGTTCCCTCCAAGGCCACTCCGAAATTGGAGCTGCCTCGGAGGGAACTTTCCTTCTGCCCCCCCCCCCCCCCGCACCTTCCCCTCCCTTCTCCTATCTAACCCGCCCCCCAGCCCTAACTAACCCCCCCCCCAACCTTTATTGAATAAGTTACGCCTGCCTCTGGGCAGGCGTAACTTGTGCACGCCGGCTCTCCATCCCCAGGCCCGGTGGCTGTTCCGGAGGCCTCTGTCCCACCCCCGGAACAACGCCCCGCCCCGGAACGCCCATTTTTTCAAGCCCTGGGGCTTGCGTGCGCCACCAAGCCTATGCAAGATAGGCTCAGCGCGCGCAGGGGGAGGCAGTGGTAGGTTTTCGGGGGTTGCGCGTGTATCTTATGTCTTTTTTTGGGATGAATGTTGGACTGCCTTGCTCCAAGATCTCTCTCTAGTGTACTGCCTACAGTGTCTGGGGGTTTTTGTAGTTGTTGAGACTTGTAATGTTACTTCTGGAAGGATAAAGCATGCCAACAAGAGTAACTGTAATGTTTTCAGTAAGGTTGGTACTTCCTTTGTGAGGGTGCTGGATCTGATATAGCCATGGCCACAGTTTGTAGAGTCATGCATCATTTCTTTATGATGTTTACTTTCTCTATTACTTTATCTCCATAGAGATTGTCTCCTGCACATGGAGCATCTCATGGACATGCTCTCTAAAGTCAGAGGCCTTGAGCCAGACAGATGAGCTGTCAAAGTTGTCATATATGGATTTTATAAGATGTTTTGAGCATTGATATGTTTTTGAGCTGAAATTTTCCTTTGAAGCATGGCCATCTGACAACATTTCTTGCCCATACTGTCAAGTCTACTACATTTTTTCCCAGGATTTCTTAGACTTTTGAAGTGCCAACTATACTACTACCAAATCATGAGGCAGTTGTATTTTGTCATAATCCAGGCAATTTTTTACCTTATAGTTGAAGTCAATTCTTCTGGCTACCGGTGCAAATAAAAAAAGGGGTATTCCAAATTTTTTGATTTAGGCTCTTTAAGGCTTTGTGTACTGGTACAGCCAAAAATAATTTTGGAACATTTTAGGACTCCAGAGAGTTCTTTTGATGGTTCTAAGTCATCCTGTACTGAAAAGGGGATTGAATCTATCATCTTCTGAATAAGATTAGGTAGGAGAGATTTTCCAGAGGGTATTACTTCTTTCAGTTTCCAGGTATGGATCATCTAGAATACCTGGAGATTCTGGAATTGAATGAGCCGTGTCATAGGAAACTGAAGCCACCATGAATAAAATTTGGTAATATGGCGGGCTAGAAATTGTGTATAAATAAATCTGTGATATGGATTGGAGAACTGGAGTGTGCTTTTGAATACCGAGGTTTCCCTTCCTTTTCAATTGGTGTCTAAACAGGCTCATTTGGTACTGGAGATTTGAATTCCTTCAAAAATGTTTCCAGAACAGTAAGTCATCATCTATTAAATGAGTGCTCTGCTATTTTTGCCCAGTGGGAAAATAACTGAAGAGTTTCCTGTTTCCAGCAGTAGAATTGATGTAGAATCCCTTTTCTGTGCTGAATTCAATGGCTCCAGTGTTTTCTGCACTGATACAAGTGGCTCTGACTTGATCAGCATAGACAATGCCAAAAAAGTGTACAGTGCAGTGTGGGGAAGTACCAATGAGGCCCAAGAGGATGACACTGATGTTTCTGGCATAATGGATGCCTTCCCCAGTTGCATAACAGACTTTGCTCTGACTTATGCCCTGATGGGAAATTCTTATTCTGATGGGAATAGGAGGAAGATGATGATTCTTTGCTTTGGTGTTTGAGTGAATCAGGCCTCATCTTTTTATGAGACTCTGCTCCCCTTGAGCTTGAGGCTTGTTTCCCTTCTGGGGATGAGGCATCAGAAAATAATCTGAGTTGTCTATACCCGATGGCTCTTGGTGACATTCTGGAACTAGTCTTGTAACTGGACGTACTGTAGGAAGATCCCAGGTACCTTAGGCAAATTTTCTGTAGAACAACATAGCCATTTTGTGGCTACATCTTTTACATAGGTTGAATTTTTTTCCCAGACTTGTCAGAAGCTATCCAAAATTTTCATTTCTTATGAGGCTGAAAAGATAGAAAAAATATATAAATCAAAATTTCAAGGAATTAACCAGAGAAATGTGTATCACAAAGAAAGCGGGTTGGTGATAGAGTAATAAATCTTGCTAAAGCACTAGAAAAAGAGAAACCGAGGAGACTAATGCAGCACCAGTGTGCGGGAACTCCTACCATGTTCAGAAAAACTTTCCTTGGTGAGCTCTCAGAGGTCAATTTTAAAAGTGTTGATTACGCAAAAGTGCATACATATGCGTGTATATGGACTGCGCAAAAGCAATGTGGATTTTTAAAAGTTGCAAATTACGTGTTGTGTCTGTGGATCCTTGAATCGAGGCTAAGTTAGTACCATCTGCAGGGAGAAGCCTGAAGGCCCTGAACCATTGGCAGGTGGACCCAGGCGCAGTAGAAACCAATCAGGGCCTTCGCCTACACCAGCTCATTTCCTCAGGTTGAGCCTTTGGGTGCCAGGACTGGCAGGACTTAGGTGGGGTCTCTGATGTAGACAGAAGGGAAGGTCCGTGGATAGCTAGGTTCGTGGGCAGGTGGCGGTCAGGTGTATCCGAGGTGCAGGCAATGACGAGGCAGGCAGCAGTCAGGCATATCCGAGGTGTAGGCAATGGTTGAGGCAGACAGTGATCAAGTGTATGCGAAGCTCAAGCAATGGTCAGGGCCGTGTATCCATCCGGGAAAGGAGAGGAGGGACAGACAGGTGGAGGCAGGTGCACAAGGGCAAAAATAAGCAGACAATGAGGATGGAGAAACTGGACAAGGAACTGAAGACAAGGCTGAGGACAAGCTGGACAAAGAAGTGAAGATAAAGCTGAAATGAAAAACTGAAGACAGGGCTGGAACCAAGACTGAAACGAAGACTGAGCAACACGCACTACAAGATGTGTATTACAAGTAGATGGACCTGTTACTGAGGCACGTTGTATCTGGAGCATTGCCCTTTTATAAGGCCATGGTTCTGATTTCATTCTTAGGGGCCACGGGGACTTTCTCACCGCGGTCCCTTTAAATGTGGGGAGACTGCATGCACGTGCCTAAGGAGAGGTGTCGCATGTGTTTGCTGGCAGTGTCCTGCTGCACAGTTTCCAGAGCAGTGCCAGCAGTGTTCTGCTGCCGTTAAGGAGCGGCAAGACCAGCCTGGCGTCCTGCCACATTTTCAGGGGCCAGCTTGGAGGTGAGAGCAGCTGTCTGTGGGGTTAGCTCACGGACCACCAAGTGTAACATTACGGGTGTATGTACCTGTGCATGCTTGAAAAATAAGGGGGCGAAAAAGGGGCAGGGCATGGCCGTTCTGGGGTGGGGCCAACACTTATGCAGTAAGTCTATTTTAAAACCGAAAACTGCAGCATGTGTAGGCTAGATATCTGCATAACTTTACTGCAGCTTCTGATGAGGAGCAAGTCTGTAGATCTCGAGATTTAGGGCTTATAGGACAGGGTGAGGGGTCTGGGTCAACTGTGGGGTATGCAGGACAAACTGGAGGACTAACTGGAAAACTGGGAATGTGCCTTTTGCAAGCATATTTTAAAATCTGCTTACATACATGCGTAAAAGCCGACAAAGTCCTATGGAAGACAAACATGCTGCTCGAGTAACCTCTTAAAATTAAGAGCATACTTACCTGTGGCTGGTATATTTTAAAATATATGCACACAAATGTACACCTGATTTAAAATTCCAGCCTATCTTTACTCATTCGCAGATATGTGAGCGTATGGGCGCACTTTGCTCGTTTTAAAGTTACCATTTTAGAACGCACATTTGGACTGGTGCTGTCAAATGACATCACCCACTTGTGTGATTGCATTTTGTTCTGCTTGTCCATGGAGAAATAAATTTATCTTTAGACAATCCATATGATGATATTTTCTTGCAAATATTGCACAACTGCAAATTGTGAAGACTGCAAACAAATATTTGTGTACAATTCATTTGTCCTGTCACTAAGTTATTTCAAATATAACATGGATAATATTATCAATACCTATATAGCATAAGTACAAAATTTAACACCAACAGCATACAGCAGAAACATGTCTGTTACAAATCTGGCACCACCTAGTGACATGGAGGCAGATTTCACAATGGCTTGTGACATCACAATGCAATTCTTCTCTAAAGCAAACTGCAACAGCTGTGGCTTGTGACATCACAATGCAATTCTTCTCTAAAGCAAACTGCAACAGCTGAATTTCAGGTGGCTGTACCTCCTACTTGCAGCAGAATATAATCTGCCATAGGCAGGAAGACAAATCTTGCTTACAGACAGATGAACTACTGGGATCACTTTTCTGTTAGCTTTATGGGAAATAACCAGGAGTCAAAAAAAGCCTGCAAGCTCTTTGTTTCCTTCCTCCTTTCTGTAACGCACTTCAAACACATATTTGAATGTCACTTCAAAATAAGTGTTTGCAGTGACATTCAGCTGACAGTTAAGGACATATCAGAAAGGACAGGCAGCAGATGGGTACCTACAAGTCATTTTTTGCACACCTCTTGCCCCAGTTTATTCCTCTAAAATCAAAACATTTCTTTCTTAAAACAGACCACATTAGAAAGAAAATGATCCTGATTCAATCCTAGCAGTTTTTTTTTTTTAAGCTGAGTTTGTTTTGCTAACTGAGATGAATGGTAATTATGCCATTAGTGGAGGAGTAGCCTAGTGGTTAGAGCAGCGGGCGATGAACCAGAGACCAGGGTTCAAGTCCTGCTGTCACTCCGTGTGACCTTGGGCAAGTCACTTTACCCTCCATTACCTCAGGTACAAACTTAGTAAGCCCTCTGGGGATAGGGAAATACCTACAGTACCTGAATGCAATCCGCTTTGAAGTGCTGAAAAAAAGTGTGAAAAGCAGAATATAAAAAAATCTAAAAATAAATAAAAATAAAATAGGAGGAAGCACAGCTGCACTAAAGTTGAGATTGAGGTAAACTTGAAAAACTCAAAAAGTAACATTCAAAAAGCATGAAACTAAGGACCTTTACATTTTGAAAAGATATAAATCAGATACATCGCATGATCTGATTAAAAGAAATAATTTAAGATTACCTTTAACTTACTGCTTTTTATTTCAAATTGTCTCTCCCCTATTTCCTATAAATTTTGTGGGCTAAATGGAAGGGATGTTTTCCTTTTTTTTTTCCAAATATAATTGTCTTTAAATAACAATTGTTTCTCCCTTCTATTGTGAAATGCTGATATTTATCTGTAATAATTTGTGAAAATTCAATAAATAGATATAAAAAAAAAAAAAGAAATAATTATTCATGTTCAGTATAGTCCTTGTAATACTAGTTATGAAAAGCCTCTTGCATCATTGTGAAAGCCATTACTAAATAAATACTTTTCTATATTCAGTCAGGCCATTTGGTATCTCTCACATACGCACACATATATATTTCATATGCTATAATTTTATATAGATAGATATAATATGAAAAACATAGATATGAAATTATATATGAAACATAGCAGAAATGTGGTATATTAACTATGTTAACTATTTAAAATTGTTGACAAGACAATTCAAACTAATTTTAACCTCTGCAATGGGAAATTCTATATTATCTATTCTGATAAGTTTAAAGAAAAGTTTGGACTTGTGAAAAAAGCTTAAGAATATGCTTTTTTGAGTTCACAAAGCTTGATTTTCTTTAGTTACAACCTAATCTAAGTAAAAGTTAACATTAACATGAGACAAAGATTAAATTACCACTATTTGTCTTGTTCAATCAAAAATCTGATTTGCAACCTTTAGAGTGACTGGGATGTGGATGGGTTATAGAGCAGAAAGAAAAATGCAAGCATATGTTCCTTACTTTAAAGCATGTTTGTTTAAAAGAAGGACCTGATATGAAAACCTGCTAGTGAAACAACTACATTAGAAGAAGACAAGAATAACCACTTGATCTTAATTCATTCTGTATATTCTACATATATGTTAAAACAATCTCATTTAAATCAGAGAGAAGGAAGTTTTCTTATGAAAATAAGAATAAATGTCATCCTCCAGAAGTATATGGGTGGCTGTTGCTCCTGCGATCTCCCCCCAAGATTCACAGTGCTCGGGCACCAGTGGTAACAGGGTACCCAAGTTGCCACCCCAATTTCTCCCCACTTATCCCGGAAGCCTAGAAAACACTTACCAGTCGCAGAGGGGGAGGGGAAACTTGCCAGTTTCCCATAGGTCTGCTGCTTCATAGAGGGGTGGGTGAGGCAAGTGAGAGGGCCTGCGGCACAACTGATTGTGGCAGTAACCTAAACTCTGCCTTGAACCACATGGCAAACTCTGTGGCTGCACAGCCACATCCAGGTCCAACCCAGTATACCACGAGACCTGCGGTGATGTCATCACTGGGTGGCTGGCCTCAAGGCACAGTATTGGCCAGCTGCCAAAGAAATGGATGGCGCTAGCAGGGGAATAAAGTTGAGAGAAGCCTGTGCTATGTATACTTGGGTGATAACTGTGTATCATTATCTCTCTTACAGTGAGTATTTTAACTTTTGTGGCATATGGGGGGGGGGGAGTCTGATGGGTCAGTATATGGTGGGTCTTGCTGCTAGGGTGGTAATCCAGGGTTATGAGCCAGGGCATCCTCTGGCTCTGGCATTTTACAGGCAAGCTCTTGCAATACATGGCAGGCCTGTCTTTGGGCAGGAGCTGGGCCCCATCATTTGAGGTGAGTCCTTGGCAACATGCTGCTTGGGCGGCCTAGACAGTGTGTGTTTGTGCTAATGGCCCTAGAGTTGATAATTAGCAATTGTATGATGAACTTGAAAGATATTCCTTGGGGTAAGGTAGGAAGTAGCTAGGGACAGAGGCTCAATATCTGCATTAGATTTAGTTATATTAATCTACTAAAGCTATGGCCAATTATCCAAATGGTTACTGAAGTGTCAGAATTAGTTTATCAGCCTGGATTAGGTATGCAGATGAGTTTTAAATGTTGGAGTTGGGAAAGCATGGAGGACAGTGGGGATATCTCAGATGCCCTAATTATTGGAATTGAAAGAATATTTTTATATAACTGTATTTATTTTTTTATTTTGGGTGCTTATATGCTGCAAATCCAAGAGTCTAGGCAGCTCATATGTGTTACATGCTAAAAAAAATCTATTTTCCAGTGAAATACTGCTATTGCATTTTAAGATATGTTTTCCTTTAAGCACTTTAGGTAATATAGGTATCATGTGATCCCACAGTTGCCATAGCAAATACTATGTTGTTCATTTGAGCTGATTCGTTCCTCTATTCATGATGATCACTGCCAAGGATTGCAAGTGACAATGAGATAGAGGACATCTGTGCTTGTAAAATCTGTAGAATAGTCCCTGTTTCAGTGACTTTTCTATTACTTGCAAACAAATTAAATGAAAAACTAGGTTAGTAAATTAAAAATTAGGCCTTTGTGTTTGATCATTGCATTTATTTACATGTTAAGGTAATTTACATAATGAAGACTAATGCTTGAAATGATTGTTTTCTAGATAGGATTTTAATGCAAGATATATTAAAAACAATTTAGATGTCTTCAATTCCATTTTCTTAAAGGAATTAAGAGAAATAATGCAAAATCTGTTACACCTGCACATAGTGCATACCAGCTGTTTCCATTTTTGCAAAGGTTGAAATAATCTTTGGCTATGACACATGCATACACACATTTTAACATTTGTACAATTTGAGGATGAGCAGAAACCATACTTCCTCTTCTCAGTTTTAATGTAACCTGACAGTGGTATAGGCCAGAAGTCACATGACTTTAAATTTAATTATTACTGCCTTAAGCCACTGGCATCACATTATTTCATGGATATTCTTTTTGGATGAAAATAACTTATACTGAAGACATAAAAATCAGCAAATTTAAAGATGCACAGTTTCATAGGTATGGAACATTACCTTCTGCAGTTAACAGCTTAAAAAAAAAAAGACCACTGGTCAACTTTGCTGTTATATGGGAAGACCTCAAACATGATAAATGTGTTTTGAAGTGATATTATATAATAATTTTCCAGTAATTTCAAGAAAAAATACATCTTTTACTTTGCAAAGATTTAATTTTACAAACAATGCACATTGCTTTTCCTTATATTTCGGTAGCAGGCTATTTTCTTCTGTATAAGGAGACAAGCTTTCACAATGCCCCTCACTATAACCTCTAAGCTATTAGCATGTGAAACAGGTTACAAGAAGCATGATTAGAAAGAAAAGCATAGTATTGATGCTGAAAAGATCTCACACCTGCAGCACAATGCTGCTAAGCACCAGATAGAAGACAAAGGGTATCTTCCACACCAAGCAAATGTCTGATAGTGTTACACAGTTAAATGCATCAGCAGGCAAATCCAATACAATTTAAAAAAAATCATACTCTGTTTTATGAATAATTTATTATGGATGTATGAAAAAGCTCAGTAAGGGAATACAAAATACTTTGATGTGTAGTCTTCACTGATATGAATCCTAGATGAAAAAAAGGTAGCAACACCCATCTTTTTACAAGGAAGCAATGTCTTATTTTTCAAGTTTAAACATGAATTTTTCATTCTTCCAAATCAGCAGTAAAGCTAAACAAATAGCCAGCGTTTTCTGACATGAAGCTGCATGTTGTCTATATTCTGCTCTTTAACTATGCAACATATCACTACCATCTCTACAACAAATACTAACGAACACCCCAAAACTTGATACAAACAGCAAACACTGAATACCAAAATTAAAATCTGTGATGATAAAAGAAACCAGGAGAATTAAAAATACATGAATATCTGCATTTAAAAAAGGCTTACCGACTTTGGACTCTTTGTTGGGACTGGCAGTCCTGCAAAATGGCAAAAAGGAGAAGTAATCATTAATATATAATTGCTAATTTCCTTTAAGAAGACTCAAAGCTGTATTATCCTAACGTAGTCATCTGCAGAGTTATGTCAGGTCCTCTCTAGCATCGGAGTTATCAGCTTGTTCATATCGAATCAAAGCACAGAGAGAAAGAGAAGGAGGGAGGGAGGAAAGGAGAGAGATCTATCTGCATTAGCTATGCTGACTTGTGCTGCAGCAGCCTGGAGGCTGGGGAAAGAAATTCACAGACCTCAGTGGCCTGGGAAATTGAACACTTGGACAGAATCTCAAATGCTCCCTTGGATTAAAAAAGACTTAGCTCACAATTAAGCTAGGGATATTTCCTTTTGACGTGACCTGCTTGTCAATTTTATTGGACCAATCAGAACCACACAAGAGATGCATGCTGGTTTTAAGGGTATCTTTTTAAAAACGGATTCCTGGCTAATAACGTCATATCTCCCCATGGACAAGAAGCACTACCAACTAGAAAATAAAGAAAAAAGGATATTCTTTTATCTTCAGCATGGGTTGCGGTTTATGTGAGTGGCAACTAAATGAAATCCAAATCATTCATTCTCTTGCAAACATGTAGCTGCAGGATGATATAGGCAGCTAAATGGAACTGTAGATTGTTAGGAAGGGGACAAGTAATTTGGAAAAAGTGAAAGTTAATTGTTGTGGCTCATTTTAGGGAGGATAAGTACTCTTGCTTGCCAGTTGCATGATGAAGTTGTGACTGATAGGAATAAGATGCCTGAAATTGCAGGCTAATTTCCACCTGCTCAACAGACCTATATGTGGAAAGTAAGGGAGAACACCCTTACAGGGGTGAAATATATTTTGGAAATTGAAATTTCTGTAAATGATAAATAAGCAGAAATGTGTTCTGCGATCGTTAAAGACTGACACTTCAAATACTAACAATCATATAATCTTAATGTTTGCATTCTCTGTTGTCAGTCTTACAATATTATTTTATAGTCCTCTAGCAAGACTATCTTTCCCACTCTTTTATTAGTCCTTCTATATAAATATTATTGCTAAAGATATGCTGAAAACTGATAAATATTTAAGAAAGCCAATGAAATAAATGTTATCAAAATGCAAACAGCTGGTCAGGTGACAGTGCTTTTTTGTTATGACAGCTTTTAAATCTAGGAAGTGATCAACAGTTGAAAATGATCAACAATGTTCATTGCTGATTGTTGAAAATGCTGCATAAAAATATGCTATATTTTGAATTTAGCTAAAAAAAATATTTCTAGACATTTAGACATGGGGGTAGAAAATGGGAGCTTCCTATTACTGATGCTTATCCTGATCGGTTTTTTATCAGTATGCAGTGCATTCCTCTTGGGTGGGAGGACAGATTTAATGTGGTAGAATGCAACATTTAGACTACATTATAGCAATTTTTTAAAATTTTAATTATTATCCCCTTGCATTTTTTATTTTAAATGATACTTTTGCCTAATTAATAAAAGATAAAAGTAATTTCAAGCATATGTTGTTGATTTGTAGATGTAACTGGCCACTGTGGGAGATAGGATGTTGGGTGCGACGAACCTTGGTCTGACCTAGCATGGCATTTCTTATGAGGTTTTTTCCTTATATCAAGTTAAGCCAAAATAAGGAAAGGATTCAAATATATAATTCACATGAAACCTTTCCACTGCACTTCACAGATCAGAAACCCTAATCTGTCCTTCATATTACAATTAATTTCATTTATTACAATTCAGAAAAGCTTATATGGTTGAAATGTGATTGAAAATCCACAAGGCCACTGTTTGGCATCTCTCTTATGACACATGAATCATAAAATGTCATTGCTTTGTGCCAGTGTTTACTGCAGAACAAGCTGTAATTGACTTTCTACAAAAATGACGGCTTGTATAACTTGTATAAAATGTCAATAACACTGTAGAGGTGACAGTTACGACAATGCAACATTTTGTGAAATAATAATTGTTCTACAGAATCTACAAACTCATAGAATCAAATAGGGGCCATCGAGTCAATCACAGCACACTCATTCAGTATCACCCACAGAGCAGCATTCAGTTTTCCTTATGACAATCACAACTGAGATACAGTTACTGCTCTTCCAGAGACAAAATACCCTTGGAACTTCTTTGGAACGAAGGCACAATATTTTGTTTCTTAATGCTGTTGAGCATCATGTTAAACCCCTGATACTATGAACAATTTATTCAGCAACAGAGTTAGCAGATTAAAAAAAAAATATATATATCTTTTTTCACCTTTTTTATGCTTGAAGCAAACTAAATATTTGCCATTTTTCAAACACTTTATTTTAATCACACCTATCAATATTATTCTCTGTAAATCCAGTTTCTTCGAACACTCAGAAACATCAAAACCATGAATAATGCAAAAACCCAGGAATAATGCACATTAGTTATAAAAGTTACATGTATGTAGCATCTTTCTTCCACGTATGATCCCAAATCATTTTATTTATTTATTTATTTATTTTAAGTTTTTCTATACCGGCATTCGCGATAAATATCGCATCATGTCGGTTCACAATTAACAAGTGGACAGGAACAAAACCAAAAAAATAACATTTAGTAATAAATAATAATAATAATAATAGTAGTAAAAAACATAGATCAAGAGAAGGCTAAGGAATGCAGTTACAATAAAACAAGGGAATAAAATAACTTGGATCTGAGAAAAGAAGCAGGGGTTTAAATTAAAAGAATATATATGCCAGTCAATGTGCATATAGCATTGATGAATTGCCCTTATGAAGTAGGGATGTTAATTACCATGATTAAGGCAAAGTCTGGGCGACTGGTTGATAATGTAATAAGTTCAGTTTAGTTCAGGAAAAGCTTTCACGAATAGCCACGTTTTAAGTCTTTTCCTAAAAGTAGGAAGGCATGGTTCCTGCCGCAAATCTGGCGGGATAGAGTTCCACAGAGTTGGTCCTGCAGTGGAGAATGCCCTGTCTCTGGCGGTTATGTGCTTCATGGTTTTGGAGTGTGGTATTTGTAGGGTTTCTCTATAGGACTCTCTGATTGGTCTTTTGGACGTGAATTTTTTGAGAGGAATTTGAAGGTTGAGCTGAGATTGTTGATGTATAGCTTTGAAAATAGTGGTTATGGACTTATATATGATTCTGTAGTGAATTGGCAGCCAGTGCAGGTCTTTGAGGATTGGTGATATGTGGTCTCTTCTCCGTGTGTTTGTTAATATTCTCGCAGCCGTGTTTTGGACCATCTGAAGGGGTTTAGTGTGAGATGCTGGAAGACCTAAAAGCAAAGAGTTGCAGTAATCTAGTTTAGCAAATATTATAGATTGTAGAATAGTTCTGTAGTCATGAAAATGGAAGAGTGGTCTTATTCTTTTTAGGACTTGGAGTTTATAGAAACAGTCCTTAGTAGTTTGATTTATGAATGCTTTTAGGTTTAACCTGTTATCCACGATGGCTCCTAAGTTTCTTACTTGTGGCGTTTGTAAATTGGGTGGAGGATTTGTGTCAAAGTTACTGTTTTCAGAAGAGATTAGGAGGAGTTCACTTTTTGAAGAGTTTAGTATTAGATTGAGGTTTGAGAGGAGACCATCAATTTTTTGAAGACAAGTTTCCCAGAATTCTAGAGTTTTGGTGTAGGATTCTTTAACGGGTATGACTATCTGGACGTCGTCTGCATACAGAAAGTGTTTAAGGTTTAAGTTAGTTAGCAGTTGGCAAAGAGGGAGCAGGTATACATTAAATAGCGTTGGTGAAAGGGAGGAGCCCTGTGGAACTCCCGTGGATGAAGAGTAGTGTTGGGATTCTTTGTTGTGGATTTTGACTTTGTATTTTCTGTTCCCTAAGAACGATTTGAACCATGATAGTGCTGTTCCGGTTATTCCGATGTTTGCTAATTGAATTAGTAGGGTGGAGTGGTTAACCGTATCAAAGGCAGCTGATAGGTCCAGTAGGATCAGTAAATAAGTGTGACCTTTATCCAGGCCCATGATGAGGTAGTCGGTCAAGGAAATTAGCAGTGATTCAGTACTTAGAGCTTTTCTGAAGCCATATTGAGATGGGAACAGAATGTTGTGTTCTTCGAGGTAGTCTGAGAGTCTGGAGTTAACTAATTTTTCCATTACCTTAGCTATGAACGGGAGATTGGATATAGGACGGAAATTGTTAGGATCATTAGGATTTAAGTTGGGTTTTTTTTAGGAGCGGTTTGATGGATGCAATTTTCAGGTCATCCGGGTAGATTCCTTGTGCTAGGGAACAGTTAATAATGACTGTCAGAGCATTGGAGATTGTTTCTGGTATTAGCAGGAGAAGTTTGGATGGGATGTGGTCTAAAGGGTGAGATGAAGGTTTCATTTTCTTCAATAAAGAGAGAATCTCAGAAGTAGTGATGGGTTCAAATGATTGTAGAGAAATGTCTTCGTTGTAGTGGAGGTATGTGTTGGATGGCGTTGAAGTGTTGGTTCTCAGCTGAGTTATTAGGTTGGAGATTTTGTTGCTAAAGAAGAGGGCCAACTCCTCTGCTTTTTCTTGAGCTAGGTTGGCAGGGATGTCAGGAGTCATAGTTTGGGTTAAATTAGATACATAGGCAAAGAGGGCTTTGCCTATGTATCTAATTTATAATTTTATAATTATATGTATCTAATTTATATTTATTATATTTATATATATATATCTAATTTATATTTATTTAATTTATGCCTATGTATCTAATTTATAATTTTATAATTATAATGCTTTAGAAAACATGCATTTTGTCACCATTTTGGTAGCATGGTCTAGCTACAATATGTGGTGCCTGTGCTACACAAGAGCCTCCAAAGAGAAGAAGGAAGCCTGAAAATTATCACCACCCGGTTATCATTAGGTAAACTGCACTATAAGAAGAGTGTGTGAGGATTTGATCTCAGTAGCTCTGCTGATTTATAGTTCACTATTCTAATTACTTTGCCAATTGTCATTGAATGATGAGAACTAAGAAAATGTTAGAAAATGAGACTGCTATAATAAAAGATGATTGGCAAAGGCAAAAATAAGTAAAGAAAGAAAGAAAGGAAAAGTAAGGAGACCTAAGAGCACTATAAAATCAATAGAGATGACGGGGAAGAGAAGTGGTCTAATGGTTAGAGAACTGGACTGTGATTCAGGAGAAGTCCTGAAATGTGATATCAAAATCCTTCTCTGTTAATGATTCCGTATAACCTTGGATAGGTCATTTTATTTCACTGTTCCTCCAGGACACAATTAAAAATAAGACAATTGCTTTAATCTTGCTTTAAAAAAAAAAAAACCAAAACAAAAACAACACAAAGAAGAGTAGAGTCAAGATAAGGTAAGGTGATATTTTGACTAAATTATGCAACAGTTATTTCTTTTGCCTCAACTACAATACTAAGCAGGCCTTATAGAGTGGATCAAGCCTACTTCACTTTCCTCCATTTTGTTTACCCTTTTGCACTTACATGGACTAACATTTTTTTAAACCATTTTAAAAAGAAGAAAGGTTGTGTTCTGTGTTATCAGTATGACATTGATGATTATAATTAATTCAATTAGACAAGGCTATCTGCATCTGATGGCGCACCACAGGGACTAGAAAGGGAGAGGGAGCCAGCTGTAGTGTGGCTGTGGAACACAAATGCAGGTTGTGATATTGCTAGAACAGTAAATGCGCTGTTGTGCTGTCCTCACAAGCACATCCTTTTTTCCTTGTGCTGCGAGACAGCTAGATAACCTTTGGGCCAACTTTAGATATGCAGAGAGACTTAATTCTTAACTTCCAAAACATTTTATTAGGACAACAACGCTGAATGCGATGAAATGAAGTCAACAGTAACTGTACAAATTCTCTGGAACTGTCACACAGCTGTAATGAGTGTTCTCTGAATGCTGTAGTTGAATGTAACTGGTAAGAAACAATGCATTTCCTAA
Source organism: Rhinatrema bivittatum (assembly GCF_901001135.1). Taxonomy (NCBI): domain Eukaryota; kingdom Metazoa; phylum Chordata; class Amphibia; order Gymnophiona; family Rhinatrematidae; genus Rhinatrema; species Rhinatrema bivittatum. Next base: position 189,501 of record NW_021820703.1, read on the forward strand.
GAGTTTAGTGAAAGACTAACAGAAGATGCTGCCGGCATGGTGTAGAGCCCCTTTTTCAATCTGCAGAAATCCCTCCAGAGGAACAATTGTCCCAGGATGCCTTGGGTCTAAGGAACCAATTGAGAAGGGAGAAACCATCTTGAGTAAGGACATGTGAAAGAGGTAATGTCTACTCAGGGAGTTCAGAAAAAATCACATTGCAGCTCTAATGAGCTATCAGAGCAAAGGTTATATGCCTTGCAGAGAAATTAAGGAAAAGAAATACAACTACAGGATTCAGGGTGGCAGTGGAATAAGGACAACATAAAAACAAATTTCTAGTCAGAACAGCTGTGCTTAGTTGTTCAATGATGGTCCCATTTCCTATTCTTTAGAACCATCCTTCAATCCACGTTATTTTCGAAAACAGACTACTGCAATGCCTTACTACTGGGGCTCCCCATTTCAGCCACAAAACCTATACAAATGCTCCAGAACGCAGCAGCTAGAATCCTAACCAATACCAACTGCCGTGCTCACATTACCCCCATCCTTCGAAACCTGCATTGGCTGCCAATAAAATATAGAATTCTATATAAAGCTCTCATGATAATCCACAAATCTATTCACCAACAGCTCACACTAGACCTTCAGAACCCTCTCAAACACCACTCGTCCGAAAGACCCATCAGAGAAGCTTATAAAGGGACCCTTCAAGTCCCACCTTCAAAATACACCCGTCTAAAAACCACCAAAGAACGTTCCTTCTCCACAGCAGGCCCGGTACTCTGGAACAGACTTCTGACTGACCTAAGACTGGAACCTTGCCTTCATACCTTTCGAAGACAACTGAAGACGTGGCTTTTCCTCCAAGCCTTCCCCTAGTCAAAATGTCACTTCGAACTCAGCCTAAGGAATGAGATAATTACCAATCTCATAACCAGTTATATATTATTTATTTGTTGCTTTTCCGCTCTACCTTTCTTCCTGGCTACTCTAGCCCCCAAGTTCAATGCCCTTGTTTTATGTAACTTTGCTTGATTCAGCCTTCTCGTTTTTTGGTTACACTTGTTCATCCCCTAAGTTCCATGTAAACCGGCCTGATGTGAATTCTATTCGTGAAGTCCGGTATAGAAATATATATTAAATAAATAAATAAATATTCTAATTGTACATACTTCAGATTAAAAAAAGGACATAGGGACTCACTGCACAGCTTGGGTTGGGTGGGAGGTGCTGTCCCTACACTGCTGCTTCCAAAGTGATGAAAGCAAAAGATGGGGACCAGGAAAGAATGGAAGCCTGAAACAGAGGGGATGAGGATCTGGGAAGCAAGACAATCAAAAAGGAGAGAAGATGGGATGGGGCGAGGAGGAGAGTCAGTCGAAATGGAGGAAATGGGCTGGGGGAGAGAAAGAGAGAGGCAGAAAGAGTGGAGATGGGTGAGAGCCAGAGAAAGGAGAGATGGGAGGCTGCAAGGAGGAATGGGTTATTTATCCCTTTACAGTAATAACCCCCTCCCCCCAAACATGGAGGGCACATTTGGACCATCATTCAGTACTATCGTTGCTGAATACTCCTTGTATCCTATGAATCTGAAACTCCTGAGTTGCATCTACATTTAAGACTGCAAAACACAGTTCTTTAATGTTTCCATGTAGCTCAGAACTTTTGCTACAATTTTGTCATTGGGAGCGTTATAACCTCAAGGACTATATTTAGTGGTAAGTAAGTTAAAATGAAGTAGAATACAATATTTTTTCATGCTTGATAATGTAATACATTAATTAAACATAGTAACAGTAATGATGGCAGAAAAGGACCAGATGGCCCACCCAGTCTGCCCAGTAAGCTTCTTACTGTAATAACTGCCGCTCCATGCAGGATACCTTCATATTTCTCTCAAGGGTAGTAACTGTGCAGTTACCCCAAAGCCTTATGATAAGGGTAATAATATATATAATAAATCAAAACCAAGCAACTGTCAAACCCATAAATTACTGCTAATAACATTTTTTATTGGGTGAGGAAGCGTCTTGATAATTCAGATAATACTGCTTGATGTTCCTTGCTTTGGGGCTTGGCCTTAGAACCATCCTGTGCTTATTCCTTTATGTCTGCATCTCAGAACCTCAGACCTTAAAAGTCAGGGCCCATTTTGGTTGTGGCCTCTATCCTGTTCTGCTCCTCCCCCTCCCCCCGCCATCAAAGTGGAGAATGATGTTGCAGTTGCATCAAAAACATCAAGGCTTTGCTAAGGATGAATTGAGGGAGCTGCAAACTTGTAAGATTGAGAAATCCATGTGTTTCTTAAAGCAAAACTATTATGAAAAAAGGGGGAAAGCTGGTTTGTTAATGACTAAATAAATTCAGGTTAGGAGGGAAAGCTCAGTCATTTTTGGTATACAAGATTAGAAGGGAAATGTCAAGGGAATGCCATTGGATATAAATGGCTTATTTGCTGCACACTTTGCTAGGTTTTATAAGTCACAGTTAGAGCCAAATGAGGACTGGACTAAAGCTTTTTTTGGAAATTCCAGGCCTGCCTAGATTAGAAGGGGATGAGGTGTGGATATTTTCAGAGGATATATCTCTTGATGAAGTGACGCATGCAGTCAGGTTCTTGGCTGGGGGCAAGAGTCTGGGCCCAGATTGATTTACACTGGAGTATTATAAAGGCATTGTTGGATCAGTTAGCTCCTTAGTTATGTGAATTGTTTAATTATCTGTGTACTCCGGGGACTAGGATGTGAACCTTGACTGAAGCTAAGATTGTTTTAATTCCAAAACCTGCCAAGGATCCCTTGGAATGTGCCTCATACAGGCCCATTTCCCTAATCAATTCAACACTGATATGGAGATATTAGTTAAAATTCTGCTATTCGGTTAGAAGATGTAATGACCCTCCTGGTTAATCTTCTTAATTTGCTTTCCAAAAAGGCGACTGTGGGCGCAATTATTTGTATGGATGTGGATAAGGCATTTGATCCGGTCTCCTGGCCTTTTTTGTTTTATATCTTAAAGCACTTTAGATTGCCAGATTGGTTTATTGCCTGGTTGAGAGCTTTCTATACAATGCCTATGGCAAGGGTGGAAACAAATGGTTTCACATTGGCTTTGTTTCCAATAGAAAGGGGGACAAGGCAGGATTGTCCTCTGTTCCCTCTACTTTTTTACCTTGCCATAGAGCCTTTGGGGTCCAGACAATACAGTGTTCAGAGGGAATCACTGGCTTTAGATATAATGGTTGTGATCATAAAGTTTTGCTGTATGCCGATAATACACTAATATATTTGACAGGGTTGACAAAGTAGTTGCCTGCTTTGATGGATTTGGGGCCATTTCAGGGTATGTTATCAATTATTCGAAATCGGAATTAATGTTGATGGGTCCGGTTAGGAAGATCCCAAGGGAGGTGGGGCCTTTTCAGAAAACTGGGCAGGGGTTTAAATATTTAGGCATTTGGATCTCAAGAAATTACCATAATCTGTATAAAGATAATTATAATCCCATTCTTAGCAAAATTTAAAGCTGATCTGCAGACATAGTCCTCACTGTCCCTTTCACTGATAGGGAGAGAAAATGTGGTTAAGATGGCTATTTTGCTAAGACTGGTATATCCTTTTATGCACCTGCCATACGATGTCCCTATAGTGGTTTCACAAGCATTGTGGGGTGCGGTTATAAACTTTATATGGAAAGGAAAGCTGCCCAGGGTGAAATACAATATGATAATAAAGACTTGCAAATCTTCCCAAGAGAGGTAAACCCTAGATAATCAGTACTGATATGACCATAACATGGTAGACCTCGACATGCCTCTCTAATGTTAAATCAACCTGGACATAACAGAAGGAGAAGCAGTCTGCTACACAATTAGAAATAGTTAGGTCAATATTCAGTAGGATGGTTAGTTGGTAAGTTATCCAGCAAAAATTAGGTGGATAATTTGTTCCATATATTCAGCGGGAGAATCGTCCCACTGAATTTACCGGCCTAAAGTTATCTGGCTACATGTACCCAGCTAACTTTAAAACCTAACCGGCTATGTTTCAATATAACAGGTTAGGTTTTAAAGTTATCTGGCCTAGTGTGGCCAGTTAACTTTCTGCTTAACTGAATATCTTTAAAAGAATCTGGGTAAGTAGAGCTAACAGTAAAAATAAATAAATAAATAAATAAATAAATAAATAAATAAATCAAAGTGCCCAATGCTCAAAGTATTTCTTTCCAATTCTTAAATGTAAAATTGCTCTGTCTGCCTAGCGCCCCAAACAAACATTACCGGCCCCCTCCCGCTCCCTTTCCCCATTGTGCAGTAAAGGTTTTTACTTTCGCAGACCCCAGCCTCCCACAAGTTCATACGAGTGTGCACCCTCCTTCCCTCCCTCCCTAACCCCCCGACCCCCCATCAAGGCCCAAAAGACATCCCAGTCAGGAGCGAAGATCCTATCTTACCCGCTCTTGGCAGCTTCTGTGCAGCATCTGAAAGGTGCCTATCAGATAGAGCTATTTTATAATTCATAATGGGGAAGGTATACTTTTGAGCCTTGAGCCCACTGATATACATATATATATATTTTTTTGACTGTCAGCACTACTTACCCATATATCTTTTAAAGATATCCAGGTAAACAAAGTTATTGGGTGACACAAGGCTGGATAACTTTTGGCTAGCTCTGCAGGAGACTTAAAATTATCAGGCAAACAGTCAGATATTCCCAATATTCGGCCATGTTAACTGGAATATTCAACCTCTCCCTGGAACGCTCCTTTTTTTATCCGGCTATAATTTAGCCAAATAAATGGCTGAATATGCCAAAATTGCCATTTAGATGGCTAACATTTGAGTTATCTGTCTAAATGACTTTTGAATATGAACCTTCCTACATTTTATGACCACATTGTCAGAAATATTGGGGTGAAAAGGAAGACCAAGAATAACGGACCTTCTAAGGGCTTGAGTTCATTTTAGAATGAAGGTGGATATTTTGTAATCCAAAGTGTGGAGAGCTGCTTCACCATTAAAGGTATATGGTATATGGAAAAATATTAGTAGGACAACTAACAGACTAAGGTGAATGCCCAACACTACCTTAGGCAGAGAAAATTTAAGCTGCATGCAAAGCACCATCTTATTATGATGAAATCTAGTGTAAGGTAGATAATCCACCAGGGTCTGGTTTTCACTGTGAGCTGAATGTTGCAAATGCGGAAGAGCGGTCGCTTTCTCAAGGGAGATAGTGAGCCCTTGGATCACAGCACGGCTCAGAGAGGAGCCCCAAGACACACCGTGAGAGGTGAGTTAGTACAAGCACGGGTGGAGCAGGAACGAGGCTGGATTGAAGACAAGGCAAGGATTGTCTGGACTGGAACGAGGCAGGCTCAGCCCTTCACTGGACCAACACGCACCAATGAGACCCAGCAACACAATGCTGGTCTCAGAAGTAGCCTCCGGCCACTCGATAGCCCTTCTGGACCCGCTGCTTGGAAACGACAAGTGCGTGAGGCCAGAAGGAGGTGGAGGGCATGAACAAGATGAGACATGGAACTTGGGACAGAAGATTCAGGATACGGAAGACTCAGACGTAGAGTCAGGATACTCGGAGGACTCAGACGAAGACTCAAGATACTCTGAGACTCAGACAAGGTTTCAGGTTACTCAGAAGACTCAGACAAGGTTTCAGGTTACTAGGAGGTCTCAGACGAGGATTCAGGAGAAAGTACTGGGTGAGTGCTGCATCGCAGCCTGCCCTACACAGCCACCCATGGCTAGTCGCAGACCACGCTGAAAGTGAAGCAGACTCCAGATGAGGCAGTGGAAATTGAAGCCAGGACATGACGAAAATTCAGGAGAGGCCTGCACTGAGGCACGCCCTACTCAGCCGCCTGTGGCTGGTTGTGGACCATGCTGAAGTGGAGCAGGTTCTGGCAGAGTCTTGGGCATGGACGGAAGCAGGCACAAGGTACTCTAAAGACCGGGACAGGATTCAAGATTCAGGATTCAAGACTCAGTATTCAGAAGCTTGGCATTAAAAATAGGAGCCTTCTGGAGGCTAACGCTGCAGACGAGCAGGTAGGCCTTGTGCCACGAGGCGCCCTATACAGCCCCCCATGGGCTGGTCACGGACCATGAAGATGGCAAGCCAGGAAAGGTGAACAAACAAGGAACCCAAGAACTGGAGATGAGGATGACGGAATCAGGACTGGAACGTCAGACATCAGGAACATCTAGACATCAGGACATCGGAACATCAGGACTACTGGATAGCAGGACATCTGGAACAAATGGAACAAGCGATGATGGAGCTCAGACAAGGGACGAGACCAGGAACATCAAGATGAAGGAGACCAGGAACATGAAGAACATGGAACAAAGAGCCATCAAGACACAGAAAGACCACAGAGGACCTGGACCGGAAGGAAGACCACAGATCACTGTGAAGACCAGATCTGAAGGCCCTGAAGCAGAGCCCTTTTATAGGACTAATCCAGGCGAGGGTGGATGACATCAATGAGGGCCGCGGGGCTTTTCCCGCCGCTGACCCTTTAAGAGTGCCGAAGAGGCGCATGCCCATGCCTATGGAAGGCCCGGAAGATGACTGCAACAGCGGCGTCCCTGCCGCATGGGAAAGAGAGCAGAGAGCGGCAGCTTCATGCCACGAAGAAGAAACAGGCAGCAGCAGCGGCGGCTTCCTGCCGCTCGAGCAGAGGACCCTGGCAGCGGCTCCATGCTGCGAATGAGCAGGAGCGGCAGCAGCCGGGTGGTGGTGCTTGGCCGCGGAAGGGGACCTGCAGCGTCGGCCAGCACAGCAGTGATGGCATCAGCCGGGGTGCGGGGCATCCCGGCAGCGATGGTAGCGGAAGGTGGAGGGCCTGTCCATGGGATGGGGTCCGTGGGCAGAGGCATAACACTGAAGTAACTGTTACTCAAAAAAAAAAAAAAGACTTTCTAGGTCAGATACCTGAACTCTCAAAAGTTCAGAGGCTCAAAAGAGGCTTCCGTCATCTGGGCTAAAACCATGTTAATGTCTCGTAATTGCACAGTAGAAGGCTACATGGAAGGTTTCAATTGAAGCAAGCCCCATATTAATCTGATAAATAAAACCTGCATAGAAATAGGTTTTCCTTCTACATTATGGTCATAAGTGCCAGTCGCACCAAGGTGAACATTAACAGAGTTGGTTCTGAGGCCAGACTAAGTGACATAGAAGGTATTCAAACAATTTTTGTGTGAGATACCATGTAACAAACTGTCTCTATTTGAAACTATCACATTTCTTAGTGAATTCCTTTATAGAAGCCAGAAGAACGTGAGATACCTCATCTGAAAAACAGAATAATTATATCCTCTTCTACATTAATCATTGAGGGCTACAGACTGGATATGCTGGGTGACCCTGATTTTGCATAATTAAGTTTTTTTTGAAATCTCCAACTTGACTTGTTTCTTGAGAAACAGAACTCTCAGAACTGGAAATCAAAGCTATGAATTTCATAGTTCCCTGGTTCCTTGTGAGTGTTAAGGTTTTCACTTACTAGGGGTATTTCAGTATATGCATACAAAAAAACTATTTCCCAAAGAGTGGAGAAGAAATCTGAAGCTAGTCTGCCTTATGAACTCCTCCAGGAGCAGAAGACATATACCTTCCTACTCATAACTATTACAAACTGATCCACTGTGGATGTGCCCTACTAGCGAAAGGTTTTGTTTGCCATACGCTACAAAAGAAATAGTACAGCCAATTCATCACTGAACCTGAAGAGCTAAATAAGTTGCAGGAGAAACACGATGTGCATAAGGCAAGAGAGAAATACAACAAAACTCTGAAAAGACTTGGGGAAACTGCATGCCACAATATTTGGTAAACATGGATAAGGTATTTGGGCAGTGCCAGTAATTTGCAGATAAACTGCATTTCTTCTGTGAGATCCAACCAGATGTTGAGAAAAAAACTCAACTTGTCTAAGTCTGGAAGCTACAGAAACATCCACTAATGTCATCAAAACAGCAGATGCTACAGGATTTGACAGTTTAGAAATAATCATGGTCCAGAAACATCAATGAAATGTTACCGTTTGAGACGTGATCTGTAGTTCTGAACTATACCTTAGTAGGTGAGAGAAGAAAAATGTTGCAGATGGAGTGATTAACTTATTAGCCAGGCAAGAGAGAGATTTCAGCTCAGAACAAACAACAAAAATCTTAGTGTCCTGAATACAATATATTCAAGTTCCTTTGAAGATAAAGAAGAAACTGGCAGTACTATCTCAGAAAAGGAGAATAAAACTAAAAAAAAGTGGCTATGATAAAATCCAGAGCTATCCCACTGCGTGGTCTGATGAGGAATCCAACAATCCATCCATTTCCAATGATGCAAATGGGAACACTAATCCATATGATGACAAGGCATCATTTGGCTTGGAGATGCAAGTAAGAGGACTGTGTAATTATGAGGGCCAAGAACATGATGAACACAGCTTTCTATTTCGGGAAGAACAAACACAATAGATGAAGAGCAGGACTGGTGCAAATGATATTAGGAGAGTGGACAAATTAGCATGTACCTAATCAACTATGTAAAATCAATTCAGTTCCTAGGGATCAAGAGAGTCCATGTCTGCCATAAAAGCATGCTCTTCTGACCACTCCAGAGATAATTCAATTCCATATTTTGACTGTTTCCTGACAAAGGAGGCAAAATTCTGTTCCTCTCTATTTGTTCATATAGAACAATTATTTGATTGTCTGGACTAGGCTAATTTTGTTAGCCATCTCATTTTTCAAGGACTTTAGAGTATTCAGTACTACCTTTAACTCCAGGAGATTTGTGTGTAGAGATTTTCCCCAGAGGCACAAGAGGCTCTGAGTGCAAAGCCCATTTAAGTTGACTCTTCAGCCCAGGTTGGATGAATATGTCGGGAGGATCATTTGGTGAGGAAACATTTAAAAGGGTAATCTCTTTGAGGTCCTTTGTAACACAGATTCTATCCAGAAGACTCTGCATGGCTTGATTCCACTGCGGCTTCAGTCCACAGTGCCTGCCTCCTCAAATAGAGGCATACTATACTCATGCACCGTGAAGGCCATCAGGTCCAGCAATCTCAATGTGGATCAAGTTGTTTGGTGACTGTACATTATCTTTCCGTTGCTTCCAGAGGATCATGGGAATATATGCTATGACCTCAGTGACATCTAGCAGAATCCCCAATGAACTCACATTGCTTTAGATGGTGTATGAGCAATACCCTGTGAAAATTTTCTGATTGTGTGTATGTGGCTGACATATATGGAGTCTGCTGCAAGGCTGCATGGGATAGTTGGCATCTTTCTCGGCACATCCATCCCATACAGGGAAAGATTCAGTACTCTCCCATGTATATAATGAAAAACTGCATTATACATCGGAGAATAAGAACAACGAAGGCTCAACTATCCTATATGTAGAAAGAAAAACTGCTTTATACATAGGACAAGAACAATGAAGGCCTGTGTATCTACAAAACCAGAACAGGCTAGGCATCTCTGTGGCTGGGGTTTATTGCTTTGCTCCCCAAACCTACCAATCAGCATTTGTGAACTTATCAAAGAGATAGGTGCTTCAAATCCTTAGTCAGTGTCACTCTGGCTGAGAACTGAGCCACTGTTTGAAAAAAAAAAAAACAAACTGGCAGTGTTGAACCAACTGTATTGTCTATCTGGAAGCTAATTACTCTGCAGTAATGAACTAAAAAATGCAGATGAATCCCTATATAAAGAGGAGAGACAAAGAACTACTTGGCTTTCAGCCACATATAACATCTTCGAAGATTGACAAACCTCCTCTGCAGCTCTAGCTTAGGAGCAGAGCTCTGCAGCCCAAATCACATTAACTGTCCCCCAAAAGGCTAAGCCTGCTAGTTCAAATACCTCGATAGCTTTCTTTGTAACTGGGATGAGCCAAACACAGAATCCTTTGTAAAGTGGGCATTTATGTTCATATGGGTTTAGTCAGAACAGCACTGGTAATCTTTAAGTGCGAGTTCCAGTTGATTTGATATGCTTTTTTTGCTACAGAACCTGCTACTTCCAAGAATGCAACTTGTTCCTGATTTCAACTTCTGATCTACGAATCTAGCTTCTTGACTAAACCTGCTTCCTTGCAAACTTATTCCTGACTCCAGTTCCTGGCCTTTAAGTTCAGCTTCCTGCTCAAGTGTGCTTCCATGTAAACTTGTTCTTGACTTGAGTACTTGGCCTGCTGCTCTAGTTCTAGTTCAAGCCTGCTTCCTTGTAAATCCATTCCTGAATCCAGTCCCTGACAAGTGACTGCAGCTTACTACTCAAGTCCACCACTGTTCCTGCTTGTAATTCACCAGATTCCTGAGCTGGTTCTAGTCTGTCCTAGGCCTGGCCCAAGCACCTAACACTTAGTGCTTCACCCTGCCCAAGCTGATAACCAGAGGGCAGGAATGTGACACTAGGCATGCATCATTATTTTGAATCTTAAAACAACTGGCTTAGACAATGGCTTGGAGGGCTGAGTTAATGTCAGCGCATGAAAACATGGCACCAAAGAGGAGACATTTATGGGTGGACCTCTCTAGGAACACACTGGGGGGGTCAAAGGACTTAATGCTCAAATCTTGGTATAGACAGTTCATCAAGCAAGAATTGGTGTTATTCTTCTCTTCTACTCTGTCAAACAATGTAAATAATAACAATAAGTTAGACCTCCCAGAAAACTATACATTCAGAAAGCACCTTTTGAAGGACAACTTGAAAGCTACAGGTTGACCCTAGAAAGATAAGTTCAGAGAAGCCTCATCTTAAGCTCACTAGCAAGGAAGACACAAAACTTGTCCTACTGGGTCTGAACCACTCTGAGTGACATCCTGGAACATGCTAAATATGCTAAAGCCAGAACCAGACTGGGCCAGGCACCTGGATTTGAACCCAGTGGGCAACATGTACATGTTGCACAAAAGATCTTACAGTTTCAGCAATTCAAAGTCTAAATTGAGCAAGTGCATAAACAGGAAAAATGAGGCTATGTTTTCTGAGTACGAGAATAAATCTGTGAAGCCAAGGACGTAGGACGTGTGTGCTAAGAGCTGATAAGGGGAAGAGAAACTAGGCCACAGTGACCGTTGGCATGATAAGGAAAAATGTGACCCTGAGTGTAGGTATGGAGCAATCATGAGCTGATTTAGAGCAATACACTTTCCTGCTTGCAGTGCATATTATGAAACCTATAAAATTGATGAAAAAGAGGAATAACTAAGCAAAGCTGTTTCTTTCATTGCCCTGTGTACTTAATTGTGAGTATAGCAATAGATAAATTTTATTAATCAGTTTGATTCTTTGCTTCCTGAATAGGCCACTTGTTGCCTATCCAGCCTTATAACAATATATTAATATAACATGTAACAGATTTCAATAGAATAAAATTTTTATTTGCATTAAGAAGCTTTTGTATATTGCAATTTGTTCAGTGTCATCTTCTCTCACAATACTATAGTTTCTATAGGTTTTATTTACATATGGCGACCGCGGCAGGACTGTGGTCATTTTAGTAGGCCGTGATAAAGGGTGACACTGAATATAACAATTTTGTAAGGTATATATTCACGTTCCTGATATCTCTTTTAGAGCCAGAGTGATCAACTGAGCTTGAAGGGAGAAGGAAATCAGGTCCTGTGTGAATAAAGGGTTAACGAGTACTCAGAATTAATGAGAGATTATATTCTTGGTTTAATGGATGATTTATGCTATATATCTCTTTGGGTCGCTATTGCTTGCAATTGCTTACTTTGCCTTGTGCTTTGCTGTTGGATATTTTGTACAGTTGGGCGTACGTCGTCTAATCAAGAGGAACAGGAACAAGATTTTGAGGGAAACTCTCAGTTTTAAATTGATAAATATGGAGAATAATGAGCTTAACGCAATAACCCTAAAAAAGATTCCCCAGCCATGGTGGCCTACTACCTTATCTCTTGATAGTGCACAAAACAGTACGGCACTCCAATATGTTATTGCACTATTCCCCTTTCAAAAGGAAATAATAAAGAAAGTAAATGACAAATGGGTAAAATATGCAGCTAAGGACTCTTTTCTGTCCTGGCCTGTAGAGGGCTCTTTACAGCCTAGTCGATTGTCCCCCCTCCTACAATTTCTGCAAGTTAAAAAACAAAATAAGGTTGCTAGTCTAGAGAAACATTTACATATTTGGAAACTTTTTTCCTTAACATCAGATGTGTATTATGTTGAGACAGATATAAAGAAGGGAGTAAAAATAAAACAAGAAATAGTGAAAGACCACCCAGAGTTACAAAAGAATGGTCCTCTGGACCAACTTGTTGATCCTCAGGCCCACCCGCCACCATATGTAATGACTTGTCCAAATTTAAAGGCAGGAGACGAGGATGGTTTTACTTTTCCAACCCCTGCCGGGTATAGGCCCCTATACAGCGAGACCAGTGAGACACCAAGTGCTCCATTATATCCAAGCCTGGATACACAAAAAGAGAGCATGTACAAACCTGAACAAGGGGTATTGAACAAATTAATAGATGACAAATCTAAAATGCCAACTCCGATGGGATATGGCTCTTTACTAGAGACTCAACCGTCATCACCTATTCCTAGCCGTGGTATAGAACATGGACAGGATACTGAAAAGAGGAATGAGTTTGAGATTAAAGGAAGAGTACATTTAACAGCAGTACAGGAAGAAAAGGAATCCCGAGAGCAAGTAGAGCAGGTAGATAAAGTAGACCAGGGTAAAACCCCGGTAAAGGGACCTTTACAAGATGAGGGAGAGAAAGATGTAGCAATAATCACATGGGTGCTTGATTATTTAACAGGTTACAGTAAAAGTAAATATGGTAGACCATGGTGGGAGGTGATCACACAAGAGTGTGAAAAACTGCAGTGTCGCATCCCGTGTTCAAATGTTGGGCCTGTGAACACGAAGCAAGTCGATGACTTGATGTCGACTCTTTTGGTTCATTGTGCTGACTCTATTCACCATGACTTCATGGTCAAAGGATGTGAAGTCTGGGGTGAAGCATTGTTAGAATATGAATCAACTACGCCTTTTACTAGATTCAAAAAACAAAGGCAGAATGCTGGGCAGAAAGCTTGTGTATTACAACACAAAGATTCACGAGATAGAGTATTACAACAACCTGTTTTCATAAGAACAAATGCCCAGAATCAACCGGAAGCTACATATAAGCCATATAGCCCCACCGACATCAGTACCATCATTCAGAAATTACCAAGTATTCATAAAGGAGCTAGAATGTGGCTAGAAGCTGTAGATACAAATACAGCAGGGACACAACTGGCCATCGGTGATTTTAAAGCATTATGTGCAGCCAGTGGTATAAACTTATCTCAACTGTCCGTAGTTAGTGTATGCCCTGGATTACTTACCTCTGCTGTGGATGGGAACCCTTTTCAAGGTCGTGATAGAATAAATTTAGCAAAAGCTTTGGATACTTTATACCCAACTACAATTGATTTCACAGCCATAACAGCAGGAAAATGGGATGGTAGTGGTGATTTTTCTGCACATTTGACAAAATGCATGGACACGTATAAAGCACAAACTGGGCAGGATGCTGATGTCCAGCCTAATATTCCTGTGTTTTTACATTTATTTTACGCTACTTTACCAGCAAACATGCAGACAAATTTGAATAATGTTGTGGCTTTATCTACACTCGATAGCTTTCTTTGTAACTGGGATGAGCCAAACACAGAATCCTTTGTAAAGTGGGCATTTATGTTCATATGGGTTTAGTCAGAACAGCACTGGTAATCTTTAAGTGCGAGTTCCAGTTGATTTGATATGCTTTTTTTGCTACAGAACCTGCTACTTCCAAGAATGCAACTTGTTCCTGATTTCAACTTCTGATCTACGAATCTAGCTTCTTGACTAAACCTGCTTCCTTGCAAACTTATTCCTGACTCCAGTTCCTGGCCTTTAAGTTCAGCTTCCTGCTCAAGTGTGCTTCCATGTAAACTTGTTCTTGACTTGAGTACTTGGCCTGCTGCTCTAGTTCTAGTTCAAGCCTGCTTCCTTGTAAATCCATTCCTGAATCCAGTCCCTGACAAGTGACTGCAGCTTACTACTCAAGTCCACCACTGTTCCTGCTTGTAATTCACCAGATTCCTGAGCTGGTTCTAGTCTGTCCTAGGCCTGGCCCAAGCACCTAACACTTAGTGCTTCACCCTGCCCAAGCTGATAACCAGAGGGCAGGAATGTGACACTAGGCATGCATCATTATTTTGAATCTTAAAACAACTGGCTTAGACAATGGCTTGGAGGGCTGAGTTAATGTCAGCGCATGAAAACATGGCACCAAAGAGGAGACATTTATGGGTGGACCTCTCTAGGAACACACTGGGGGGGTCAAAGGACTTAATGCTCAAATCTTGGTATAGACAGTTCATCAAGCAAGAATTGGTGTTATTCTTCTCTTCTACTCTGTCAAACAATGTAAATAATAACAATAAGTTAGACCTCCCAGAAAACTATACATTCAGAAAGCACCTTTTGAAGGACAACTTGAAAGCTACAGGTTGACCCTAGAAAGATAAGTTCAGAGAAGCCTCATCTTAAGCTCACTAGCAAGGAAGACACAAAACTTGTCCTACTGGGTCTGAACCACTCTGAGTGACATCCTGGAACAAATTTCTCAGTTATTAACATCATGGTCCCTTCAAGGAAGATATGACACACTTTATGATGGGCATTTTTTATGCATACATGGAACAGAATTTGGAGCTACTGGCCTGCTTCTGATATGGTGTGAAAAACTACTGATGCAAAATAAAAAAAGGAAAAATATTTTTCTTCAGGGAAAAGATGCCTAAAGGATATTGTAGGCCCATCCAATGGCCTATTTCCTTATGAAAAGAATTGTGTCTGTGTGAGGCTTAATTTGGCAGAAAAGTTGAAAAACATTATGAGGTTAATATTCAAAATGCATACAGCGTGATTTAGCCATGCACTGGTAGTGTATGTGAGTTTTTAATTATTCAATATTTTATTTATCATCTGTTTCTGAAATATTTTTAGTATGTTTTTACTATTATGATTATGTATTTAATATATTTCTTGATTTTGTTTGAAGTTTGAGGAATGGTAATGGTTTTAGTTTTCTATTGTCGCACTGTATAGAGAGTCTGGCTTCTTGTGGTTTCCATTCTATATTTGGTGAGGGTATGTTTATGTTCCCCATATGTGACTGAGGTGAGGTATTCTGTTTTAGGGCTTTTGGAGAGTCAAGCCCACTCACAACACACATTACACTAGGCTATAACGGTTTGCTAGGGCACCTAATTCCCTTGCACCAGCCATATGTTCTGGAGGGGTGGGTGTCAGTTTTTAAAGTTTGTATCACTGAAGGGAGCTGGGCTTTTTTTAGTGGGCACAGGATAAACAATGAATGTACGAGGGTGGGGGGTAAGCATAGTAATTGTTCACACAGGGCAGCAAAAAAGCTTGCACCGGCCCTGTGCACACAATGCTCAAGATGAGGTCACTCCATGCAGCAATACAGAGGTATTATGATAAATTAGTAAATGAATGAAATTGCTGCTAAAGCAAAGGTTGGTACAGTTTCTGGAATCCAGTGGATTACAGGAGCCGAGGCAGCATGGCTTTATCAAAGGTAGGGTCTTGTCAGATGAATCTAATTAATTTCTTTAACTGGGTGACCAGAGTTTTGGATCAGGGGAGAGTACTACATGTTGTATACTTGGATTTCAGTAAATCCCTTTAATATGGTTCCAGAAAGGCAACTGATGAATAACTTGAGCGTCCTTGTTATGGTCCATAAAGTGACTAACTGGATTAGAAATTGGCTGAGTGGGAGGCGACAAAGGGTAATGATAAATGGAGTTTACTATAAGGAGAGAGGTTACAAATGATGTGCTGCAGGGATCAGTCCTTGGACCATTTCTTTTCAACATTTTTATAAGCTATATTGTAGAAGGACTATTGAGAAAGGTTTATCTTTTTGTGGATGATACCAAAATCTGCAACAGGTTAGACACCCAGGAAGGAATGGAAAACAGGAGGAAGGATATAGTAAAGCTTGAGGAATGGTTTAAAGCTTGGCAGCGAAGATTTAATACTAAAAAATGCAATCATGCATTTGGATAACAAAATCCCAAAGGAGTGGTACGATATAAGGGATGAAACACTGCTAAGCATGAAACAAAAACAGGATCTGGGGTGATCATATCTGATATTTCAAGGTGGATAAGTTGATGACAAAAGCCAGAAAGATGCTTGGCTGCATTGAGAGAGAGAAAAAAGGTGATATTGCCCCAGTATAATTCACTAATGAGACCTGAATTGGAATACTGTGTACAATTCTGGAGTCTGCACCTGAATGGATTCAGTCTAGAAGGTGGCTACTAAAATGATCTATGGCCTTCTTTATAAAGCATATGGGAACAGACAGAGATCTAAACATGCATTCCCTAGAGGAAATACAAAAATTAATGAATCCACAAATACCAGGAAATAAATGATATCGACAACTAATAAACAATTCCTGAAATGAATAGGGGGTGGGAAGCTCACAGAGACCTCATATATTAAATGCCCAATGGCTAATATATTATATATATATATATATATATATATATAATGGCTCACAGAGACCTCATATATTAAATGCCCAATGCCCAATGCCCCTTCGTGCAGCCCCCAGAGCAGCCCGTCACCACGCCACACACGCCAGCGGTCTCAACAGCTCAACCCAGCGAACACCAACTAATACTATCGCAGACTAAGGAGACGGCAACTTCTCAGGGACACCAGACCATACTCCAAGACAAACCCTAAACCAAAACTCGAACCAAGAGTACACGGAGTACTGTCCCACAACCTTATAAAGGACCAAACGAGCATAATCATCGCTCTCCAGCGCTGTACTCAAATTCATCTTCACCAGCGGATACTCCTTTCAGTCCAAACATTCTTCGTTCACCCATCCCTCATCAGAATCCCACCAAAGCGACTTCTCCATATAGATTGCCTTCAGGACCCTCCACCTTTCTTCTAAGACTATTTCTTCATCTTCAACTCTACCAGCCTTACCCCTGAAGAAATGATAACACAACACATCCCTATCAGATACCACCGCCAACTCCGCAACATGCCTCACGTGCAAGAATCTCCGGCAAGAACTCCTAGGTCCCTCATCCCAATCATGATCACGCCACTGACACAGTTCCTAGGGCTAACCTTGCTCTCTGTAACCTTAATCAACGCCCAATCTCTGACAAAAAAGACTCATATCCTCAACGACTATCTCTTGGACAGTAACCCTGACTTCTGTGCCATAACAGAAACATGGCTAAAAAACACTGACATAGCATTAATCAACCAATTACCCACGCACAAATACGACTTCTTCTCAATTCACAGACACAAAAAACGAGGCGGCGGCTTATTACTAGCTTCCAAGAAAGAATTCAGACTAACATCGCACACAATCAAGTCAGAATCCAAAATAGAATTGGGATTATTCAAATCAAACCAACTGCAGATACTCTTAGTATATGCCCCTCCAGGAGTACTAGAAGCAGACGCCTCCCCCCTTATCGAAGCCATCATGAAGCACATCAACTCAGACTTTCCTACTATAATCATGGGAGATTTTAACCTCCACATCGATGCCGCCCACTACTCAGCCAATTGTGAAACACTCCTCACCGCCATCAGTGCATTGGGATTCACCCAGATTATCAACAAGCCAACACACAAGGCAGGACATACTCTGGATCTTATTTTCATCAACTCCAATTTCTCCTGCACTATGGAACCCACATGTTCCCCGATCCCCTGGTCAGATCACTTCTTGATAACAACCACCCTCTCCATAAAA
Organism: Rhinatrema bivittatum; assembly: GCF_901001135.1. Lineage (NCBI taxonomy): Eukaryota > Metazoa > Chordata > Amphibia > Gymnophiona > Rhinatrematidae > Rhinatrema > Rhinatrema bivittatum. Next base: position 207,375 of record NW_021820703.1, read on the forward strand.
AAACAATCACACGCCACGCAGCACCTCTCCACCATCCACTTCAGGAAACCGTGTGCCTCAGACATACTCAGCGAACAGCTCACCAAGGAACTTACACACCTGGATTTATCTAACCCCAACTCAGCTGTGCTCTCCTGGCACAAGATCACTGAAGCAGTAGCAAACAAACTATGCCCAGCAGTCTCCAAAGTAATTAATCCAACAAAAAAAGGAAATTAACCTTGGTTCTCCAGCGAACTCAAACAGAAAAAACAAGAACTACGACACAAAGAAAACAGTTGGCGCAAAGCCCCCAACCCATCTACCCTATCATCTTACAAAGGAACTCTACATCTATACAGGACATTAATTCTAAAAGCAAAAAAAGAATACTACGCTAAAAAAATCCACGATCTCCAATATGACGCAAAGGCTCTCTTTTCATATGTTGCACAAATCACAAAGCCACTACCGCCAACGATCCCTGACGAACAGGCTCAATCTAAAGCAAATGAACTAGCCATATTCTTTCAGCAGAAGATTACAAATACTCTAGCACTCCTTTCAACCAAGACCATACCGCCCACTCCAGTCAGCAACTTACACACACCTAAGGGAGTCAAATTGGACAACTTCGAATTAACCTCCACCAAAGAGATCGAATCCATCCTTAAAAAGCAGAAACCATCCAGCCACCCTGCAGACAGTATTCCTTCCAAACTACTGCTACTTATTCCAAACACAATCTCTGGAGCGCTGACCAACATCATTAACTGCTGCTTAAGTCAAGGAATGTACCCAGATAGTCTAAAAAACGCAGCCCTTAAACCCCTCCTGAAGAAACACAACCTGGACCCTAGCGAATTAGCCAATTTCCGCCCCATCTCCAATCTTACTTTTTTAGCCAAACTTACTGAGAAACTAGTAAACACCCAGCTCTCAGATTACCTAGAAGATCACAACTTTCTGTACCCTTCCCAATATGGTTTCCGCAAATCACGCAACACGGAAACCCTTCTCATTTCTCTAACAGACCATATTATTATGGAGCTGGACAAAGGCCACTCCTTTCTTCTAATCCTCCTTGACATCTCGGCGGCTTTCGACACCGTCAACCACTCCATCCTCCTGAATCGCCTTTCAGACATAGGCATTTCCGGAACAGCCCACAGCTGGTTCAAGTCTTTCCTTAGTAATAGAAGCTTTAAAGTCAAGATTAACAATAAAGAATCACCGTCGACAAATTCTTCCCGTGGTGTACCGCAAGGATCATCACTATCTCCCACTCTATTCAACGTCTACCTCCTCCCCCTCTGCCAGCTGTTAACTAGTCTCAATTTAATTCACTACATTTACGCCGATGACATGCAGATTCTGATTCCCATAACAGAATCAATTACCAAATCGCTCTCGCTCTGGAACAACTGCCTACAATCTATCACCAGTCTCCTCAGCAGTCTTAACTTAGTTCTCAACGCCTCAAAGACCGAATTAGTCCTCATCTCCTCCAACCAAGACAACCTCACTCCACAGAAACAACGCAACTCACACCACAACTCCCATCTCACCCATACTCATGTAAGAGATCTCGGGGTCATATTAGACAACCGCCTCAATCTAAAGAATATGATCAACACCACAACCAAAGACTGCTTCCACAGACTACAGGTATTAAAAAGACTCAAACCTCTCCTATTTTTCCATGATTTCAGGACAGTGCTCCAATCCTTAATATTTGCCAAAATAGACTACTGCAGCGCTCTCCTCACAGGCCTTCCCAGCTCAACCACCAAGCCGCTACAGATGATACAGAACGCCACGGCCAGAATTTTGACCAACACCAACCGGAGAGAACATATTACTCCCATCCTCCGAAACCTACACTGGTTACCAGTCAACTTCAGAGTCCTACACAAATCACTCACTCTAATACATAAATCCGTCCATAATCACCTTCACCTCGATCTCGAAATCCCTTTCAAACTCCATACTTCCAACAGACCGATTAGAGAAAACTACAAAGGAGCACTACAACCCCCCACAACCAAAGCCACGCGCCTCATTTCCACCAAAGACCGAGCATTCTCAATAGCAGGACCAGCCATCTGGAACAACCTCCCAGCAGATCTCAGGCTGGAACCCTGCCTACTAACATTTAAGAAAAAACTCAAGACCTGGTTGTTCCGCCAAGCCTTCCCAGACCCTTCAGACACACATTAGACGACAAACCAGCTCATGAGCAACGGAACTTCGATCCCCCTCTAAATACTACACAAGCATCAGCACTTTCATAATAGCCCAACTAGCACTAGCACGGACTTTTAGGTCTTAGTTTCTTAATTTACTACCCTCTTAAGCCTTTCTTTCCAGCTGTTTAAGCTTCCAAGTTTTGCAGTCCTTGTTAAATGTAACTTTGTTTCTCCTGATTATAATAAGTTGTTTATGTTTACTGTTTTTATGTCCCTGTTCGATGTAAACCGACCTGATAAGGTATTTAACCTTGAAGGTCGGTATAGAAAAATGCTAAATAAAAAAAATAAAAAAAATAAAAGCTTATAGTAGCGCAAGCTTTTCTTTGTTTGTAATCATTGGTCTCAATGAGCTGTTTATGAAGGGCGCTATATAATGTATAGCTGTCCCGATGCACTTGAAGACTCAAATTGTACTGAAAAGCTGTACTTAACTTGCAACTATGTCCGGCGTCAAGATCAGAGTGCTGATAGTAAGAATGGTAAAGTGGTGAAGTCCGACTTTGTTCCGACACGACGTGTTTCGGAAGAAACCTCCTTCCTCAGGGGGTCGGGCACCGCTATTATCTGCTTCTATCGCTGTCCGGAGATGCTTGACATTGTGTGTATATTAAGTGCTGACTTAAATTGCTGCGCCCAAAGGCGTCTCTGTGTGACTTTGTAACGATGCTGAAGCGTAGTCTTTTTGTGGATGATACCGTGATCATCCACAAATCATCTATCGGCCATGAATCATCTATCGGCTGCCGATAGATGATTCACGGCCCAGCGATTGACTACACTTCAGCATCGTTACAAAGTCACACAGACACGCCTTTGGGCGCAGCAATTTAAGTCAGCACTTAATATACACACAATGTCAAGCATCTCCGGACAGCGATAGAAGCAGATAATAGCGGTGCCCGACCCCCTGAGGAAGGAGGTTTCCTCCGAAACACGTCGTGGCGGAACAAAGTCGGACTTCACCACTTTACCATTCTTACTATCAGCACTCTGATCTTGACGCCGGACATAGTTGCAAGTTAAGTACAGCTTTTCAGTACAATTTGAGTCTTCAAGTGCATCGGGACAGCTATACATTATATAGCGCCCTTCATAAACAGCTCAATGAGACCAATGATTACAAACAAAGAAAAGCTTGCACTACTATAAGCTTTTACTAGCCTAGCCATTGGGCATTTAATATATGAGGTCTCTGTGAGCTTCCCACCCCCTATTCATTTCAGGAATTGTTTATTAGTTGTCGATATCATTTATTCCCTAGAGGAAAGGCAGGATAGGGGAGATATATGATAGACACATTTAAATAACTCTGAGATATTAAAGCACGAGGTGGGTCTCTTGCAATAGAAAGGAGGCGCTGGAACAAGGGAGTCATGGGAAGAGTGTGAAAACGGATAAACTCAGGAATAACCTAAGGCAATATTTCTTTAACAGAGATGGTGGTGGATGCATGAAACAGCCCCCCAGTGGAGGAGGTGGAGACAAGGACACTATCTAGATTCAAGAAAGCACAGGGATAAGAACAAGGGATTTCTGACAGAGTGGTAGGGACTACAGAAAGTAGTTGTAGATGGCAAAAAAGATAGGCCATATGATCTATTTCTGCTGTCATATTTCTATGTTTCATTACCAGAAATCTCTGGAAAGTATGCTCCACTTAGTGCTATTTGTGGTCAAGAGACTCACTATATGTGAGACATTGTGTACCTGCATGTCTTGATAAAAGCTGTTAGGCAAAAAATAAAATAAAATACATAAAAAGTAAATAAATCTAAGAAAAAAACTAAAAAGAATATTTATCTATATAAATGGTACAAATTAACATTTAAAAAAAATGAGGATCATGCAGCAATATATATGCAGAAAATGGCTATTTCCAAATACAGTGTTCATATTAGACTCCTTTACCCTGATGCATATTTATTACTAAAGTGCATGGTGACAGAAGAGAGACAGGCTCTAGTTTTATGATTAGTTATGAATGAAAATCTATAAAATTGTAACTGCATAGCTCCCTCCTAGAATTATTTATAATTATTATTTGATCTAGCTCATCAGGCTTCCAAGAAGGTATTGGGGTAACCTGCACGGAGTGGTTACGACTAACAGAAATAGTACGGCTGCACTGGGTTTTCAAGAAGGCTCTGGGATAACTGCATGGAGTGACTATGGTTAAAGCCCGAAATTCTATGAGCATGGGACAATGGTTTCACTAGTTTTGCTGGCTATGTGGATTATTAGAAAACTGGATAAGAAGACATAATAATTGATGTGGGTATTGGATTTAATGCTCATGTTGTAAGAAACATAAAGGAAATTGATAAGGCCTGAAGTGGCCCCCCAGTGGAGGACAATATTTTAATAGATTCTGGGCATGCTTTGGATTGATATGGAAGGTAGAATTAGGTTGTATATTAGAAGCTTTATGCTCATCTACCCAAATGGAAGAATCTCAACTGGGGAGACTGGATGGGCTAATTTGGTCTTTTTCTGCCATTATTTACTATGTTATTTTGTATCTTCTTATTAAAGTGCTTTGTGCATATTTGCATGTTCTGGAAAGAAAAAAATGTATATTATGATTCTGATTTGTGTTTTTTTTAAAATATCTAATTACAAAACTAGTTTAATATCTGCAAACATTAGAGATGTGCAGTCATTTGAAACAAATGGATAAAACATAACAAATGTGCCCATATTAGTTTCATTTGTGCCCCTTCAAAATGAATGGAGGATTTCTATGAATGGAACATTTTTGTCCCTTTGTTTGTTTCCCATTCATTTTTAATGGCCCATTGAAGTGTATGGCTGTGTACTGCTGATAAAAAAAAAAAAGATAGGTTACCATAGCAACCAGTTCTTGCCTGTGTGGCCTCATCACCTTGTCAAAGCCAAGGCAGGACAAATTGGCAAGGAGACTAGCCACAGAACAAATCACAGTACAGCATCTTATTAACTAGCCTATAGCTGCTATCTGGATTAAATAATGCTGATGTTTTTCCTCTGTAAAGTCTGAGCATATGCAAAAAGCAATCTATATTTCCCTCCTAGGTCTTCACAGAGAAGGACGTACTTGGAGAAGCTCTCAGAGTTTTCAAAAAGCTTACCTTTTGGATTTGGCTCTGGTAAAGGGCTGCTTCTAATCTCTGTGCTGAAGTGGTCTTACACACTGTGCCAGGAAGAGAGGCAGTGCACTACTGCTGATTTTGGCTTTTCTCTTCACTGAGGGAGATTCCGATTGGGAGATAGTGTGGAGATTGCAGTTTTGGCAGTGCTAGTGATATTTTTGTCTCTGGACAGTTAGGTGAACACAGCACATCCAGAGACCCTCATGGGTCTTGGTGCTACATGCCTACCTGCCATACCCCTTCTGTACTACCTTAGGGGTCTTGCTGCTACCACTCTACCTACCTGCCATGCCCTTTATGTACCACCTTAGGTGGCTTCCTGCCACATTCCTACCTGCGATGCCTCTTACGTACCATTTTAGAGGTCTGTTACTACCACTTTGCCTATCTGCCATATTCCAGATGTACCAACTGAGGGGTCTTGATGCCACTGTTCTGCCTACCTGTCATTCCCCTTATGTATCACCTTAGAGTTCTTGCTGCCACATGCCTACCTGCCATGCCCCAGATGTACCACCTTAGGGGTCTTGCTACCACTCTGCTTACCTGCCATTCCCCTTATATGTATCACCTTAGTAGTCTTGCTAACACATTCCTACCTGCCATGCCCCTTAATCACCTAGGGGTGTTGCTGCCTTCCTGCCATACCCTTTATATACCAACTTAATGGTCATGCTTCTACTGCTCTACCTACCTGCCATGCACCAGATGTAGCACCTTAGGGATCCTGTTGCAACTGCTCGGCCTACCTGCCAAGTCTATTATGAACCAGCATGGAAAGTTTTGGTGCCTCTGTGCTATTTGCATCTCAGCCTAGTTCTCTCACCCTGTTTGTTTGTTGACTATACTGGGGTGTTTTGAAACCAGGAAATAAAATGTGAAAAAGAAAAAAAATATATATATTTTTTGGTTCTCTACCTTACTGATTTGTTGTATATCTCTAGGATCCCAGCCTAGTTCACCCACCCTCCTCTTTCTTGGCTGTACTGGTTGTATTGCCCCTAAAAACCCTCATTCAAAAGGAAGAAATACAGGTACAAGAGAAGAGATGTTCAGCAGAGACTTTTCACATTTTCTGAATGTGATAAAATTTCAACAAGAAGAAAGAACTAACACTTCACCAGAAAAACAATAAAGGTAAGAGACAGTGTTCAGCTACAGAATATGGGAAAAGCTTTAATAAAGCAAACCTCACAAATTACCAGGAAAGACACACTGATTAGTGATGATTTATATATTCTGATTGTGAAAAAAAGTTCCAATCAGGAAGCAAATTTGACAAGAAAACCAAAATTCCACCTAGCAGCAAGATCAATTTCAAGTAGAGAATGTAATAAAAGTTTATGTCACAAAAGTGAAATTGATGACAAATAATTCTCTTGTACTAAATCTGACAAGTTGAAAGTGCTTCAAATGGAAGACAGACATCTCTCATGCCACTCTGCTTTGCTGCTATATCCCTCATGCTACATCTTGGGTTGTTCTTTCTGCCACTGGAAATTGCTGCCATACAGCAGACTCTACACCTGGGGTTGTTCTTGCTACTGTGGGGGGGCTGCTTTGCACCTTTCATTGTGCCTTGGTATGTTGATGCCACTCTTTGATCTGCTTGGTCCTTTTATCTTTACCCTTTTATTTTGGCTATCTTTTCTGCTTCGTTTTGCCTTCATTGTGCCCTAGGATGCTGATGCCATTATTGGTGCCACTTTGCTTTTTGTGCTGCCTTTGAAGGTTCATGCCACTGTTGTTGGTGCCAACTTTTGAAACCTTGGGGTGTTTTTCCCACTGCTCCTGTGATGGTGCTTGGAGAATTTCCCTTTACGATACCTTAGACTATTCATATAATTTCTTATGTAATGTTGATAGGGTTTTGATGGGTTGGCATGTCTTCATCCTTCTGATGTCCATCCACAACTTTTATTAGAATTGATGGTAAAACCCTAATTTTGAAGCTCAAAATAGGCTGCAGTGCTTCTGCCATAGACTTTAATGGTATAGAAATGAACAAATAAAACAAACAAATGAAAACGTTTTGTTGTTTTAAACTAATGATCAGAATGGAAGTGACCTATGAAACAAATGAATGAACCCAAACAAAAATGTTTCCTCTGCACACCCCTGGAAAACATTAGGGCTGACTGACATATCTCAAATTAGGGAAGCTGGTGAGGTTTGTAATTTTCTTTCATTACATAACACAGAGTTTAGAAACAGTGATAAATGTCGAGAGCTATACTTCAGCATTAAAAAAATAAAAAACAAATCCAAGACGTTTATCAGGATCATAGCAATGATGGAAAATAAAAACATGGCCTTTGAGAGGAAGGGAATAAAAAGCACATTGTATATGATACAAATTTGGGCAGGCAGTAAATAAAATACTAAAGTCAACTGTAACCCTAGATGTTACCAACAAGAAACAGAGATCTATATATTTTCTGAGTGTAAGTGAGCAGCTCTAAATAATTAATACTAATGGCCATTAATGCTCTTGGCAATAAAAGTACATGGAGACCAATAAAAAGGACAAAAGTCCTATGCATCGTGAAATCACACATGGACAAGGAATATGATAAAGCAATAGGAGATTAAGATAAGTATACTTGGATTTTTTTTTTTTTAAACAGACTTCCTAGTTTTATTGTGCTGCTTTAGAAAGCCAGCTGTTTGTCTTGCCATGTAATCATATATTCAAACAGGCCTGCAAAACCATATTAAAGAAAAGGCTTAGAGATAAACATCTAAATAGTTACATTTCTGTCATCTGTGATTAAAATATATGTGTTATTTTCTTTAACCTTTGAATAAAATCAACTCTTTCTTCCTAAGGCTCACTAAAAAATATTTTTTTGTATTTTGTTGGCTGTCTGCAAAATATTAAAAAGTTAGTTGATTTCTGGCAAGATATAATGCAACAACACTTTTCAGTGATATTTCTTGAATATTTTTGCATATAAAATCAAGTGCAGCTGCAAGATGTGTTTTAAGAGTTTTAGAAAAATCTCATAACTGATACAAAATAAAAGTGATACACAAAAAGAACCTCTGAAATTGTGAGAGGGAGTATTATATTGAAACCTTGGTTCTATGGGCAATATTCAGTCAATGCTTAGTATCTTGACATTAGCATATATGGAAGATTTATTTTTATTATGCAATATGTATTACTAGACTGAAACAATACATTCCCAGATCATTTCGATTAAAAGATACCCCCTTATTAAAGAATTGAAAATACTTCTATTTCCTTCAAGAAAAGATGCAATTTTAAAACAAAAATAAATTTGTATATAAAAAGAAATGCAGTCATTGGAAATTCTCTTCTAGTGATTTTAATTAATATTATTGTCTGTACAGGATTCTTTAAAACCAGATCTTAATGGCTTAATTCTTTTTTTTTTTTACCTAGTATTTCCACCTTTCTCCTATTACTTCCAGCTTAATCAGAGCCAATGCTAGGATCTTGGCGTCATGAGCCTTCATTTACAATTGTCCAAGGATTTTCACTCTATAAAAGACCTTGCTTCCCACTGTTTCTAGTTTGGTCATTGCAATAAACGTAATGAGGATGGGAGGCATGAAACAGGGCTCCACCTGGAACCTTGTATCATGGGCTCTAAATCTAACCACCAGGTGTTAAACTTATTCTTAACCAATAACCACAACCTCTCCCCTTCCTCCACCAGGGGCTGTGAACACTGCCTCAACAGCATCCCTAGCCTTAGCTGAATCAAGGTACAGAATACCCAACATGAAAATCAAACCAGGGTCCCTCTGCATGGCAGAATGGTCACCGGACAGGCCTCATGACATAATTCTAGTTCTTACATAAGCCTGATTTTAGCAGTTTGAGTGATTAATAATCCAATCCTTCTCATGCCAACAAAACAGTATGATTTATCTCTCGAGGAGAAAAGATTATGCTCAAGATGTGGTCAAAATTAGAGAAGACAAGAATGCCACCAAAAAACACTCAAAAATTATACAGCAAATTTCTAATGATGGAGATAAAATTTCTCAGTTCTGTATAATCCAATAATTTTATTTAGAACAGACATTCATTATTACACTTCAGTTAATTGATTATGAGGGCAATTTTAAAACTCGAGATGCTTGCAAACACTATACTGGAGTAGCTGTGATTGCAGGTCCTTAGTGAGTAATATCTAAGTCATAAATCTAGAACCAAGTTAGTAGTGAATCCTATATTTTTTCTTCATGAGGTAATGATTTTCTAAACCTCAACGTGATACCTGCTCTTTCATATGCATAAGGATGCTGCAATGTTATTGATCTCTTGGTTTTTAGCAGGAGCTAGATTTATGCTAAGAGCTGAGTAATAGACATCTCATTAGATTTTTTCATCCAGAAACAGGCAGGTGTTCAATGAACCTCTACTCAAAACCAACCCAAGTTATGGATTTGTCAATGTGTCACACTAAAGCAGTGTTTCCCAAAAAGTGTGCCTTCAGACCTGACCAGGTAAGCCTTTGAAAAGCCACCACTGCCTGATGCTGAAGTCCAGACCAGCACCTGGGTTTTGCTCTCAGTACCTTGCAGCAAGAAGAGACACCAGTGATGATTCTTAAACATGCAGGAGCTCTTTTCTGAGAACATGTAGTCATGCATGCCCATTCCTTCCCTAAATACAGAATGAGACCTAGGCTGTGGGAGACAACAGGCAACATGCTTGTGCAGCACATATATTACACACAGCATCTCCTCCAGTTCTGACTCCAGAACATCCTCCTTTGAATCCTTTCAGCCTGTCATATCCCCAGACTGAGTGAGATGGGGAGAGCATGTATTGAGTACTAGATGTCACTCAGTTGTGATTTTCTGCTAGGTCACAGACCTGGAACCTTTTTGAACTCACTTCCTTTTCCTCATTGGGGAAAAAAATGGAAAGATGGAAGCTGCTACTGTCCAAGACCCAGTACCTTTTTTTGTTTGTTTGTTTTTTTAATAACACAATTACCACTGATGTGAGAACTGTCAGTCACATGTGGCAGCCAAGGTAACTAACCGAGCCAGCTACCTGCCCTGAACCTCACAATTTTTGTTTTCTTTTGTATAGAGAGGAAGCTGGAGTCTGAGGGTTGGGAGGACTGTTCATAGTGAGGAACTGAAGGGATGGCATAAAAAGTCCATACATAGTGAGGAGCTACAGATCGTGTAAGGGCAGGAGATCATAGGCACTGAGGAATGGAGGGGAGCATTAACATCTACAGAATGAAGAGCTCGGCAGGTAGGCAATGCACCCATGTTAAATGACAGCTGAAAGTGGAGAAAGTGAAGTAGACAGCAACAGAAGGAGAGATAGGAAGCATCCCCAATGTAAGACTCCTTTTCATGTAGCACTGGAGCAAAACTATGGCTGAAGCCAAAGGAAATGTTACTAAAAATGTGCTGAATCTGTGGATAATCTACAAATGCTAGCTGGTTAGGGATGTGCAGCAGGGACGGTTTGTCCCATTCGGTATTCGTATTCTTGGGGAGCCAAATCCGCTGTATCCATTCTCAGGGGACCCCGATCTGTTCATTAGTTACGTATGTATTTGTTTCCCAAAAAATAAAACCCATCCCAACCCTTTAAATGTAATTAACTACAACCCCCCACCCTCCTGACCCTCCCCCCAAGACTTACCAAAAGTCCCTGGTGGTCCAGCGGGAGTACTGGCGCGATCTCCTGCACTCGGGCTGTCGGCTGCCGGTGTTCAAAATGGCACAGATAGCCTCTGCCCTCACTATGTCACAAGGGCTACCGGTGCCATTGGTCAGCCCCTGTCACATGGTAGGAGCACAAGATGGCGCCAGCCGTCCATTGCTCCTACCATGTGACAGGGGCCGACCAATGGCACCAGTAGCCTCTGTGACATAGTGAGGGCAAAGGCTATCGGCGCCATTTTGAACACCGGCAGCCTACAGCCCGAGTGCAGGAGATCGCGCCAGGACCCCCGCTGGACCACCAGGGATTTTTGGTAAGTCTTGGGGGAGTCAGGAGGATGGGGGGGTTTATTCGTTAGCTACGTTGTATTCGTGGGGGTTCGCCATACGTTTCATGACCCCATGAATACAACGAATAGGGACATATACGTTGCAGATTGCCAATATGTCGAAAACGAATGCACACCCCTATAGCTGGTATACATCCTTCAATGCCAGAGAAACCAAGCAGATGGATTTGAAGGAATTAATGAGTACAGGAACAAATTCAGATGTATACGAGTCCTCTCCATGTCCACAATACCTACTCTGTAGAGGCTGATGTGTTAGTCAACATTTTTGCTAACATAAGTATGCCTTGGGCTGGAAAAGTTTGGTAAGCATTAGATTGCAAGATGGAAAGCAGAGGGAGGAGTTTGGGGGAAAAAGGGAGAAAGCAAGATAAGGTGATTCAGGAAAGAAAGCAAGAAGAAAGAGTGAAAGCAAAGCAGAAAAGTGGAAGAGAGAGAAAACAAGTGGTAAGGGAGTAGGATCTGGGCATACCTAGGAACTTTGGGATTCTTCTTACCATAACATTAGACAGGCTTTTGAAACACAATGTTATGGCATTTTATGATATGTAATTTTATTATACAGTGTTGTATTTGTGTGTTTATTGTATTGTGAATTTTTATTTTTGATATTTTAATATATTGTTTTATGTTAATTTTGTGATCCATTTAGCACATATTTAGATATGAACGGAATATAAAAGCCTTTAAATAAATAAATACTAAATAAATTAGTGTGGGTAGGGTTTGGATGTAGGAAATGCATTCACTGTTTTCTGATATATATATAGTACCACCAAATACCACTGTGTTATTGCTAATGCACCATTCCAATAGATAGGTGCAACAAAATAAACAGGAAGAGACCCAGCTTTCTTGTGATATCAGCCTATAGGAAAAGTGCATTTGCATTTTTCACTGCAATTTCTGGCAGTTTTTATGTGCACAAGAAAATGCTGAGTAAATTTCCTTCTCCACACTACACTATCCCCTCCCACCAACTCCCTATGCTATTCTCAGAGGGGGGACTTTTCAAAAGGAGTTACGCATGTAAATGTAACTATTGTAGCAATTTTCAAAAGTCATTTACTTGAGTAAAATGCACGTACATCAGTAAATCCTATGGACAGTTCAATGGCACATATTGTAGCAATTTTCAAAAGCCCACTTACTCGAGTAAATGCTTTATAAATCAGGTCCAGACTGAGAAAACTTCATGCCCCCTAATGTACATAATACATTAGTTGGGGCCTCATTTGGAGCTATTTTAACTGCCATAGCCTTTTAGTATGTCATTGTAGCCATTTAAATTGTTTTTGAAGTAAAAATGATTCTTGTAAGATTAGTGTGAAATTTTGACTGAAAGCCAGGAAATCTATTGTTCTTGTTAAGCAATTAAGTAATTAACATAATATGAATGCAAAATAATTTCTTGGGAATTAACAAGGGACTTAATCTCATGTGTTTACAAAACACCATGGACATATGCTAAGTGCAACAGTCACAAAGCTATTGAATGTTTTAGATCAGATAAAAACCAGTTAATTTTAAAGACATGTCAGTAGAACATGGTTTGAAAATATTTTCCTGTATTTATCCTGGATTGTCTATGTGTTTTGATGAGCCAATAAATATATTTGAACGCTTTCAATTTTATGCTGCAGAGCTATGTACTTTTACTTGCACAGTGTACTTGACATGTATTAATGTAACTAGCCTATGATTGAGCTACATTCTGTATATTATTAAATGTTCTGCAGTACAGTGTTTCTCAACCTTTTCAAATCCAAGGGACACCTACATTAACAAAAATGTTGACTAGCACATCAGCCTCTGCAGAGCAGGTACTGTGGACATGAAGAGGATGCGTACAGATCTGAATTTGTACCTGTACTCAATATCCATTAACTCCCCCATCCCCACTGTTTGGTTTCTCTGGCACTGGAAATGTAATTGCAAGCTGCATTTGTGGATTATTAACAGATTCAGAAAATCTTTCAGTGACACTTCTTTCAGCTTCAGCCACAATTTTACCTCCATGCTCTGGAAAGAGTCTTGCCTTGGGGGCCCCTTCCTCTCTCCTTTTGTTGCCATCTACCTCACTTTCTCCACTTTCAGCTATCATTTAACATGGGTGCATCGCTCTCCTGCCCCAAATTTTCCCTTTGCAGATGCTCTTGCTTCCCTCTGCTCTTCACCACGTAGTATATTCCTTTTTTCTGCTGGTTATTATTTATACACATGCTAGGTTTTCCACGGACTTGTTCCATGATTTGTAAATCTTGAGATCAGACAGCTCTCAGGAATGTATCCAAAATTCTATTTGCTAAGACTCAAACTTAAGAAAGTACCATGCTAAGTGCATTTAATTTTTTATTTTATTTTTTTTTAAACTACAGCCTAGAGGGAGGGATTAAATTACAAACTTATTCTAGTTTGGTGGCTGTCTCTCATCCCCCATACCCATCCTATCCTGTACTATTTCTCTCAGTGTCCGTGTCAAAAATGCATAACACACTGTAGTTGTTTTATATATGAAGGTTAATTTTAAAAGACCAGTGTGTGCCACAACCAGGAGAAAAGCTCACAAGTCAGATCAGCGCCCTCCGCACATATCTCTCGCTATGTGCACAAAACAATTTTCTCAAAAGAGGGGCAGGGAGTGGGCATGGGCATTCCTAGATTTCTTAATGAAACTAGAGCATAAATATGCACACTAGTGTACACTGGAATCCCCTGCCACGTAACTTTACTTCTGTAGCCGCGCGCATGTTATAAAATCAGGAGTCGGTGCACACACTAGTGCACCTCGCGTGCGCCGAGCCCTTGGGGAGACCAGCTGGCTTTCCCTGTTTCCCCCCCCCCCCCACCTTCCCCCTCCCTTCCCCTACCTGTCCCGCCCCCCAGCCCGAAAAACAAAACCCCGCACCTTTGTTTGGCACGTGCCAGCCGAGTGCTGTGCCAGTGCATGATCCCCCAGCCGCTGTGCCGGTGTCCTCAGCCACGCCTCCTGGACCATGCCCGGACCACCCAGCCATGCCCCGGACCACCCCGCCACGCCCCCGGACCGTCTGCCTCGCCCCATCCCACCCCCTGACCACCCATTCAGAAAAGCCCCGGGACATACGCGCGTCCCGGGGCTTTAGGTGCGCTGCTGGGCCTTTTGAAAATAGGCCCGGCGTGCATAGGGTTTTGAAAATCTGCCCCAATGAGTATTTAGTACTGCTCTCTTCCTGTTTTTTAACCAGTTATCAATCCAAAATAAGACATTGCTTCCTATTCCATGACTTGAAATTCTGGAGGAGTCTCTCATGAGGGAATTTTCCAAATGCATTCTAAAAATTCAGATACATTATATTAACTCACTTTTACAGTTGCTGGTAATGCGCGAGTTATTATTGTACTTGCAGCTTGCCAGACAGACCCAGGTGCTTGTTTGACACAGGCTGTGATTATAGAATTAATGTCCTGTGCTTGTCTCCCTAACCAATTTAGATCCTTTCAAATGTATCTGTTTTCTTCTCAGTTCCATCTCTTTGATGCCTATTTTATATCTCCATATTCTCCTTGGGATATCTGACAAGACAATCCTAGCTCAGGGAAATAATGATGTTATCTAAGTCTTTCCTAATTCTTACTATAAACTCAACTTCCTACAGAAAGCAAGGTTATCATCTCCTATGTGAATCAGAACTAGATGTAGGGTTGGTGAAGAAGTGGAAAATCAGTTCTCCCCACTACATTAATGTTGCTATTAATCGATCCAGTTATCACAGAGCTTACAGAAAGACATGGTTTAATGGAAACGAGTCAGCATGGATTTAACCAAGGCAAGTCTTGCTTCACAAATCTGCTTTTTTTTTTTTTTTTTAAAGGGTTAATAAATATGTGGTTAAAGGTGAACCAGTAGATGTAGCGTAAGTGGATTTTCAGAAGGCGTCTGACAAAGTCCCCATGAGAGTCTTCTAAGAAAACTAAAAAGTCATGGGATAGGAAGTGGTGTACTTTTGTGGATTACAAACTGGTTAAAAGACAGGAAACAGAATAGGATTAAATGGTCAATTTTCTCAGTGGAAAACGGTAAACTGTAGAGTGCCTCAGAGATGTGTACTTAGACTGGTGCTTTTCAATATATTTATAAATGATCTGGAAAGGAATATGACGAGTGAAGTAAACACATTTGCAAATTATACAAGATTATTCAGAGTAGTTAAATCACAAGCGAATTGTGCTAAATTGCAGGAGGATGTTGCGAGATTGGAAGATTGGACATCCAAATGGCAGATAAAATTTAATGTGGACACGTGCAAGGTGATGCATATAAGGAAAAATAATTCAAGCGTAGATACATAATGTTAGGTTCCATATAAGGAGCTATCACCCAGGAAAAAGATTCAGGCATCATAGTGGATAACACCTTGAAATAGTCAGCTCAGTGTGCTGTGGCAATCAAAAAAGCAAACAGAATGATAGGAATTACTAGGAAGGGAATGGTGAATAAAACGGAAATGTCATAATGCCTTTGTATTGCTCCATGGTGAGACCGCACCTTGAGTACTGTGTACAATTCTGGTCACCATCTTCCCAAAAAAGGTATAGTTGCGATGGAGAAGGTACAGAGAAGGGCGACCAAAATGATAAAGGGGATGGAGCAGTTCCCCTATGAGGAAAGGCTAAAGAGGTTAGGGCTGCTCAGCTTGAGGAAGAGACAGCTGAGGTGGGATATGATAGAGGTCTTTTAAATCATGAGAGGTCTAGAATGGGTTTATGTGAATCTGTTATTTACTCTTTCGGACAATATAAGGACTAGCGGGCACTCCATCAAGTTAACAAGTAGCATATTTAAAACTAATCAGATAAAATTCTCTCTCACTCAAAGCACAATTAAGCTCTGGAATTTGTTGCCAGAGGATGTGGCTAGTGCAGTTAGTGTAGCTGAGTTCAAAAAAGGTTTGGATAAGTTCTTGCAGGAGAAGTGCATTAACTGCTATTAATCAAGTTGACTTAGGGGTAGATTTTTTAAAAATACGCATGCGCGTCAATGTGCGCGTGCTACCCAGCGCGCACACACGGACGTGCACATATTATATAAATCGGGGCGGCGTGCGATGCATTGCTGCTTTCCTTCAATTCCCTCCAAGTCTGCTCCAATTAAGGAGCGGACTGGGAGGGAACTTCCCTACCCCCTACTGTATTCTCCCTTCCTCTTCCCTTCTCCTCCCCACTCCTAAATTAAAATTTTTTTTATTTTTTACCTTTTTGGCACAACTTACTTCAGTCCCGAGCTGAAGTAAGTTGCGCGCACTGGCAGCCGGCTGGCATGCGAGGCTCCAGGACTGCGAACAATGGCGCTGTCCTGGCCCGCCCCAGCCTCTCCCCACCCAAAACAACCCCCCCCCCCAGCCTGCCCCTTCCAAGAGGCCCGGCATTTGAACATGTCCCGGCCTTTACATGCGTGGCCGGGCCTCTTGGAAGATTCGCCCAGTGCACGTAAGGCCGGAATTTATGTGCGCCGGGCATTTAAAATCTTCCCTTTAGAGAATAGCCATTGCTATTACTGGCATCAGTAGCATGGGATCTGCTTAGTGTTTGGGTACTTGCCAGGTACTTATAGCCTGGATTGGCCACTGTTGGAAACAGGATGCAGGGCTTGATGGACCATTGGTCTGACCCAGTTTGGCAATTTCTTATGTTCTTAACACCATATAGTGCATGTGTACCCTTTAGGTTATAAATCTGAATGTTATTAGCATCTCCTCTTTTAGCTTATTTCTTGGCCCAAAACACAAGAATGGCTACAGATTTAAATTAACATTTGTTGGGTTACTGTGTCTTGTTCAGGCTTAGCCTTTTGCTCTCTGACAGTATCTCTGGCACTATTATCCCACTGCACCAACCTGCACCAGCTCCCTCTATGGGGAATAGTATCTTCATAGCCTGCATTGTTACCAAGTAATGCTTTCACTATCACTTCACTTTTTTGGAATCTAAGAAGCCTCTGTATTTATCCCATGCCTTCTTGAAGTCTGTTATCATTCATACTTCCTGATGTTGTTCCTGAGTCTACCCCCTTGTGAGACAGCAATGGTTTCAGTTTATGTAGTACGCGCAGTTTAGCATAGCCTGATTTGATTAATTTATTTACATGCTTTTACATTGTTAGGTTCTCGTTGATTTGTATTCCTAAGTCCCGCACTTGGTCTGAGAGTGTAATATTGAAGTTATGCAGGACTAGTGTCTGCGAAGTCACTATAGGTGGGTTTCTTCTTAACAGAATGATTTCAGTTTTTTGTGTGTTTAGAGTTAGTTTGAGTTTGAATAGTTCATGTTGTATAGTCTTCATGGGTGTTACAAGAGTCAGTATTGTATTTTCAATGGAGATGGTGCACGGTATGTAGAATTGAATGTCATCGGCGAATAGGTAGAAGGTGATTCCTAGATCAGATAGTAATTTACATAGGGGAAAGCATGTAGATGTTGAATAAAGTTTCAAATAGTGCTGAACCCTGGGGGACACCTGCCTCGATCGGGAAGGTGACAGACATATGGTTGCCCAGTTTGACTTGGAATGTCTTTTTTGTTAGGAAAGAGCTGAATCACTTGAACACATCGTAATCAATTCTGATTTTTCTCAGCTGATGGCATAGAAGGGTATGGTCAACAGTGTCAAAGGCTGCTGTTAGGTCAATTAGTACCAGGGTATAAGATTCATCATTGTTAAATCCCCGTAATATGGGGTCCATTAAGGATACGAGTAAGGTCTCGGTCAAGTGATTTCTTCTGAATCCAAATTGGTTTGGATGTAGAATGTGATGGTCATTAAGATAGTCTTCTAGTTGTGATAAAATGGCTTTTTCAAGAATTTTAGATAGAAAGGGCAGGTTAGATATGGGTCAATAATTTTCCCAATTATCAGAACTGCTGCCTTTATTTTTTTAGGTTAGGTTTTATCACTGCTTATTTTGCCCTGTCTGGGACTAGATCTTCCAAGAGAGATTGATTGATAAAGGATGTGATTGTTGGAGTGATAGTACTATGTATTTGTTTTAAGGAGCTATCTGGAATGGGGTCAAGAGTGTGATTTGTGGTTTTTATTTTTGAAACAATTTGTGTGATTTGTAGTGGTCCATTTAGCTGGTTCATGTTTTTCTTCTTGTTCTCTGGTTGGTGGGCAGGCAGGGAATTGAGTTTTTAGTCTGGTTATTTTTTCTAACAATTGATTGGCTTATTCATTACAGTCATTCTTAGAGAAGCAGTTGTAGCTCAAGATAGAGGAGGATGTGTCCTTGATTAGCCACTACTTGTTGCCGGCATTAGTAGCATGAGACCTATTTAATGTTTTGGTACTTGCCAGGTATTTGTGACTTGGATTGGGCACTGTTGGAACAGGATACTGGGTTTGATGGACCCTTGGTCTGACCCAGTATGGCATATTTTATGCCAGTTCTTGGAGGAAACACAGAAAAGCTCCAGGCAGGGCGACATCCTTAGGCATAATTTAAAATAACTCATGGAAAATTCTATTGAACAGTGCGCAAATCTCAAGTAGCAGAGAACAGACCTCTACTTCCTGCTCAGCCCCTTCCCACTCAAGAAGATTTACAGAACAGAAGTGAGGTGCAAGTGTAGAGTAGACAGAGCAGAGTAAAGAGGAATTACTCAGTTCTATAACAGAGTTCCTCTCCTCCTTTCATTCAGGGACAGGAGGATTAGGGGAGATGACAGTGCCTCTATTTCAGAGGAAAGAACAGCCCCTACTCTTCCTGTTCCAGCCCCTCCACCTTCTGCTCTCCTGAAAGGCAGCATGAGGGTGGGGGACATCAGGAGAGAAGGGACTGAAGAAGGTAGCTCTTTGCTCTGGGTCAAACTCCTCCTTCTCTCCTCCAGGGGCTGCCAGGAACAGAAGTGGGAGGAGTCTGGAACCGAAAAAGCCTTACGCTACAGCCAGTCTTCTGTTAGTGAATTATGGGAAAGGAGAGTAGGTGACTACTGAAAGAACAGTGAGAAGAGGGGTGAAATGCCTGGGGACAGTGCGAGAGGGGAGGTGAATATAGGAAAAAGAAGGAGGGAGTGAAAGTTTGGTGTGGCATGGAAGGGGTAAATGCTGGGGAAGTGAAGAAAAGTTGAATGCTGGGGGAAGCAGAATATATATATAGCTGGATTGGGTTAAGGAAAATGCTGGGGTCAGGCCTGGGAAGAGGGATGATTGCTGGGTCAGAGATCATGAGGATGGTGCTGGAAGTGGGGGGGGGGAGGGGGGAAAGGGAGGGGAAATGCTGGGGTCAGGCCTGGGAAGAGGGATGATTGCTGGGTCAGAGATCATGAGGATGTGCTGGAAGTGGGGGGGGGGAGGGGGGAAAGGGAGGGGAAAATGCTGGGATCAGCTATGATAAAGAGGAAGAAGGGAGAGGGTTTTGATGTTATACTTGTGGGAGGAGAGGCAAGGGAAAAAGAGAGAAAGACATTGAGAGATGGAAGAGAGAAAATACATGTGCATCCCTTTGCTAATCCACTCTATCAGGGTGACCAGAACTCAGAAGTTCCCAGGTATGAAAACCAGACATAATATCCTAGGTAACGTCTCACCAATGACCTACACAGAAGGATTACTGCCTCTTTTTTTCTCTGCTAGTTATAACTTTTTCTATGCACCCTAGCATTCTTCTGGCAGCATATCTCATACAGTTTTGCTACCTCTAACTAATTCAACACTATCACCCCAAGTCTCCTGGTCCTTGCACATAGGTTTCTCATCCCCTATTATGTGCTGCTCCTTCAGATTTCTGCATCCCAAATGCATGACTCTGCTTTTTTTTTTTTTTTTTTAACCACAAACCTCAACTGTCAAGCATTCAAACACACCTCAAGCTTTTTTAGATCACTTCTTAATTGTCTACTCCTTCTGGGATAAGTGTGTGTGTGTGTGCGCTCAAGGCTTTGTGAAAGAGGCTGCAAGCATGTGCGTGTGCATGCATGTATCCGAAGTTGTGCAAGGGAGACTATGCACATGTGTCTGAAATGGATTGGGGGAATAATATATTTCTCAGTAACGTCATGGCTGGCCCTTGGATTCATGTTATCATTTGAAAGTGGACCACTATGGAAAATAATGGAGACCTCTGGAGTACAGGATCTCCCTGCATCTAGCTACAGCTGATATGCTCCTAATTATATCTGCAAATTGAAGTTTTCCACGTGTCTTTTCCCTTTACTTTGGTCTTCTAAATTGTTTCCACTAAATCTCTCTCCTGCTGTTCTGATAGACTGTAGATAACACCATTTCAAAGTTTCTGTCTCTAAAATAATCCACAGTGATGAGTTTCCACCCTGTATTTCTGTTGCTTAAATTGCATCTTTTACATCAAGTTTCATGCCTCCCCATTTCCTATCAACTCTGTCCTTTTTGAAAAGAATATAGCCTAGTATGGTAAAATCTTTAACAAAGGTTCTCATTATGCCATTTTTCAATGACAGCAACAATATCCAGACTACCTCTGGCCATTAATATTTCTAAGTCTGAGATTTTTAAAACTTGATTTGGAATATTTATGGCACATAGCCTTTCAGATTTTGCTCCTTCCCCTCCTGACTCTCTTCTTGTTACGGTTGGGCGATAGCCAGGTGTGGTGAACACCACCTACGGGAGTTACTCAGGATAGGGAGAACAGGAGTCACAGTAGAGTCTCTGATAATGACGGAGAGGAGTCTCTGGTGCTGGCTGTGAGGAGTTCTCTGATACCAGGTGCTGGCTGGAAGGAGTTTGGTGCAGGCTGGAAAGAGTATCTGGTACCGGGTACTGGCTGGAAGGAGTCCCTGGTACCGGGTACTGGCTGGAGAGGAGTCTCTGGAGCTGGACAGCAGAGTCTCTGATAATGGCTGGAGAGGAGTCTCTGGAGCTGGACAGCAGAGTCTCTGATAATGGCTGGAGAGGAGTCTCTGGTGCAGACTGTGAGGAGTCTGTGGTGATGGGAGCTGGCTGGAAGGAGTCTCTGGAACAAGGTGCGTGAGGGTAAGGGTGAGATTCGGGAAACACTGGAACAGCATGGGGGTACGCATGGTTATGAGTGCAGGTAAGCGTGGTCTGAACACCGGAACTGAGTGCAGGTATGGGTGGAATCAGGATAGCATGCAGGTAAGTGTGGGACTGAATGTAGGTAAGTGTGAGCTGGAATGAGAGAACCAGGGGGAGCAGGACAGACAATGACTGGACTAGACAAACGAAGACAAGACTTACACTGAACAGAAAAACACTGAACAGAAAACAAAAAAGCCCAAAGGCAGCGAGGCAAGGAAGCAGTGGGAAATATAGTGACAAAAGGTAAGGAATCAGGAACCGGGGGGAACAACAAAGCAGGCAAGGCAGAAGACTACAGGACAAGAAGAGTAGGGGCCCAAGGCCATGGAGCAAGACAGGTAGCGAGAAGCCCGGAGGCACACAGAAAGTAAAAAGAGGCTAAAGCAGGGAGCCCAAGAGAACTCGATGCCGAAGTACTGATGCATGGGCTAGGTGGGGTTAAATAGGGAGTTTGGGACATGGAGCAGACAGGTAGGACAGACTGGGCCAGCCAAGATAACGTGCTGATGAAGGGCCTCTGGTGGTGAGGAGGCTGCACAGCAGCCACAGTCGTAACACCTGTCTTATCTTCATATCTATCCTTGTTATTTTCATGTATGATCCCATTCACTTCTGAGATGGTGGTGCTTGGAGATAATAGCACTGCTTCCATCTGCTACCCTTAATAGCTAGCTCAAATTCTTGCTAACATGCTTTAAACAGTTCAATGCAGGCCAGGATTTAGATGTAGGCAACTGCTTCTGGTACCAAGTTTTTTTTTTTTTTTTTTTTTTTATAGGTGCTGGAGTATCCCACAGCTGCCATATCTAAATCTGAGCCTGCCACAGTAGTATAACTTGGTCTTTGAGTAGTACCGACTCCAGGTCAGCAGTAGCAGCAACTAAAGATTAAGAAAATTCAGTATGGGCCTTCTGCAGCTCTCGTGCAGGGATGGATCTGTGGTGCTCTGCCCCTCACAGTGGTTTCCATGGTAAAAGGAAGACCATGTGGAAAGAAGGGTGGGTCATCAAAAAGCCAATCAGTGAGAAAGCGCTGCAGGAAGCCCTGCACAATTTTCTTAATCTTCAGTTACTGCTGCTGACCTGGAACTGGCATTGCTAGAGAAGAGAAGTGGTGCCAAGACAGAGATGGTGATGAGCATTTTTCAAAAACGGCATCTAATTGGGTGAATGTTTTTAGCTATCCCCAGACACATTTAAGTGAAGTTTTACAAACTCCTCCTTTATTTGCCTCATCTACGATGACTACAAATAGTGATCATTGGGCGCAGGTGATTCATTCTAACAAACAGTTGCTTAGGACTGATTTACATGTGGGAAGACTGAGTATTGCAGGTTTCAGCGGATACCCCAAGGTCTGCAATTGAATAAAGAGCCCTTGTTGTATGCTGAAGATCCAGAGTTTCTTTTGACTTGGAACATGATGTTAAATAAATGCTTACTAGACTTAATGTTATTGATAATTGAGAAAGCTAAGACAACAGTCAACAATATTAAAAAAGAAGTGGATGAAGCCTTAGGCAATATACAGCATGTGACTTCTCCTGAGATATATGAACAGCAATTGAAGGATTTTCAAACATCAATGGCTACATTTATGTCAGATTTGAAACAATTGAAGTATGAGAAATTCTTATGTGATGAGAAGGACTACCAACGTGGACCAATTTATTTTTGGATGAATCCTAATTGGAAGCGTGATCAACAGACCAGCACTTTTAATTCATCAGGGTTATCCTCTGATTCAACTGGATATGAGGGTTTAAATTCAACCCATAGGGCTTCTTTTGTAGTTGCTCATTATAGTAGTTAGGTCAGATTCTTGGTGCAACCACCTTCAGAGAGCTTGATGCCCCCTCCAGTATTGAGCGCCAACAGGACTATCCTTTCACAAGGTCACAATAATGGAATTATCCTCTTTAATAATTAATTTATCATCTACAGAATTGACCACACATCAGGTTAGTTTGTTAAAAAAGGACTTCCTTTTGTCCCCGATGGTTAAATTTAATATTTTCCAGGTTGAGACTAATTTTCAGAGTTTCATACAACAATTATTTTATTTTGAGTAAATGATTGATTTTATTTTAAGCTAGAATTTGTTCTAGCTATTAATTAATTTTTATGTACATTTTAAGCTTATTTGATTTGATTGTTCCTTTAAAAATTTTATTTTTATTCAATGTAAACTGTTTTGACAAAATTTATTTTTATAAAACGGTATATAAATATTTTTAAATAAATAAATAAATTACAATTTAATTGGATGGTTTGTTGGCGAGTCTAAAGTCCTCATGGTGCCTCCAAGTCCCATCGACCTAGTGTTTTTGATGTTCATAGATTTAATGCTAAATGACATTCGAACAATTGGATCTAGTCTTCGTAAGATCACATAATTTGACCTTATGAATGCATTGCATTACATAAACTGTCTAAATAGCACATCATTAGAAAGCAAAGTGGCAAAGGCAGCGCCACTGTAGTAATGAATAAATTGGAATACAAGGACGCAATTTGGTGGCAATTCTCTATTATATTTTATTCTCTTTTAAGGAAGATACCACCCTGTGCCTAAACAGGATATTGATTCAATATTAGATGAGGCATTTGGCCTATCATGGATTAGTTAAAAAACTTCAGTTTTTGACAGTGACATCTGGTGACTGCGGTATTGTATACTCTATCAAAAATTTACAAAACTTTACAAAATCTTCCAGCTGTCCAATTATTTCTGCTCAGGGGTCTTTGTTGGAGTGTCTATTTTTACTGATAAGTTTTTGACCCAATTAGTACTTCTGATACCTTTATATGTTAGGGATTCCCCAATATTATATGTTTTGGAAAATGTACAATACCATTAAGCTTCCTTTCATTGGCTACCACTGATGTGATATCGTTGTATACCAATATTTCACAAGATGCTGCCCTTTTAATTATTCAAGATGAATTACAAGATCAATATTTAGAGGGACACATCCTGGCACATTTCATTTGTGATCTAGCTGCAGTAACTCTTAGAGAAATTTGTTTTATGTTTAATGGAGCCTTTTTTTTTTTTTTTTTAACAGTTCAAGGGAGTAGTCAAGGGGATTACTATGGCACCAGATGTGGCCAACTTGTACATAGGTCATTTTGAATCGATTTTTTTGTGAACATGTCCTTTGTCCCACACGTTAAATTATGGCATCATTTTATAGACATTCTGATTTTGTGGGGAGGGAGAGAAGGAAGTATTTTTGGATTTTATGTCATGGCTGAATCAGTGCGACATTAATTTGAATATTTTCATTACTATATGTGAGAAGTTTGAGTTCACGAACCATAGGAAGCCAATGGATAGGAATACATTGCTGCAGTTTTCTAACTGTCATCCCAGAGAACGTAGCCAGTCAGATTCTATGACTGAGGCAGGCATGTTCTAGTTTCAGTGAAGGCCCAAGAGATGCAAGGGAAGTTTATACAACAAGGGTAACCTGATTAGTTATTAGGAAGGCATATAAGCGGGCATTTTGGGTGGACAGTAGACTTCTTTTGCAACCCTCTCAAAAGCCAAATGAGCAAAGAATGGTTTGTGTGCTTCCATATTCACCACAAATATATTAGGTATAATACTGCATCCGCAAGCATTGGAGGATATTCCTTTTGCATACAATTTTTGAATTAGGTCCTTTATTTGCCTTGCACAATATATATAGTATCAAGGACTGTTTAGTGAAGTCAGAGTTTTGTGATAAACACACAAAGGAGCAGATTTTAAAAGGGTTACGCGCGTAATATACGCGTGTAACCCTTTAAAAAACCCCTCCTGCGCGCACCGAGCCTATTTTGCATAGGCTTGGTGACATGAGCAAGCCCCGGAACACGCGTATGTCCCGGGGCTTGAAAAAATGGGCGGGTCGTGGCCAGAAGCCTCGCCACTGCTGCTGGGCCAGGGGATCGTGTGCCGGCACTCGGCCGGTGCAACCTACGCCTGCCCAGAGGCAGGCGTAAATAATAAAACAAAGGTAGGGGGGAGATTTAGATAGGGCTGGGGGGCAGGTTAGATAGGGGAAGGGAAGGTTTGGGGGGGCGCGGAAGGAAAGTTCCCTCCGAGGCCACTCCGATTTCGGAGCGGCCTCGGAGGGAACGTGGAAAGCCATTGGGCCTCCCCTAGGGCTCGGCGCGCGCAAGGTGCACAAGTGTGCACCCCCTTGTGCGCGCCGACCCCGGATTTTATAACATGCGCATGGCTGCGTGTGCATGTTATAAAATTGGGCGTAGATTTGTGCGCGCCATGTTGCGCGCAGAAATCTACACCTGTGCATAGGTTACAAAATCTGGCCCAAAGAGTCCAAGACTATTAGAACAGGACATTATCCTTGCGGGACATTCAGACACTACACTGCGATTTTTACGAGGGTTTTCTTTGAGGACCTATACTACATGCTTACCAAGGGCATTATATATGTATTGTGGTGCCCATGTTAAATATTTTATTTTGGCAAAACAAAGCATTGAACACTGAAGCACTATTAATCGGGCACACAATGGAAGCACCAGTTGTACAATTTTGTATCACCAATTCCCATTCTTTTGAAGATTCAACATTTGCAGTTTTACAGCAAGTTGCACCATGGACGCGGGGCTGATTTTGATTTAGACTTAGTGAGATGGGAGCAAAAGTGGATTCACTATTTTGATACAATCAAACCCTATGATCTAAATAAAGAGATAAATTGCTCTTTTTTTTTTTTGACCATCCCCTCTCGAGGTCACATGGTCTGTTTATTGACATGTCATCTGATGTCTTGATGGATTAAAAAGGTGTAGGTACATAGGCATTTGAGCTGAATTTTTGTCATTTTGTCTCAACTTATGGGTGCATTACAATCTTGTGCTTTGATAGATAAAGTTTAATTGATATGGGGCAGTTCATGTGTTTGGTATGTTTGAGGATAACTTCTAAATGGTTTTAATTCATTTTTTTATTTTTGAATTAATAGAACAGATGGAAACCAACCTCTGATGAAGACAACATAGTGTTGCCGAAACATGAACCATGTTGGGTTGTTTGGTGGTTCATTCAAATTTTGGATATCATACAGATAAGTTTCAATACAAAAAAATTGGGGGATTTAACCACTGAGGAATAAGTTTTTGATTTTTGCAAAAAATAAAGGAACATCAGTATATAAGACAAGACTGATTTGGATGCTACTGTTTGCAGCACATAGCAGGCAAGAGACAGTGGATTACTGCAATAGGCACTGTGTTTATTACTGATGCCCTAACAAATATTCTTTTCAGAAATAATTATTTTGCATTAAAATGCTTTTAGATTAGATATTTAATGCATATGTTTTTGGTTTTTCACCTCTTGAATTTTTTTTTTTAGATAATTGGAAATGGTTTTGATCTTGTTTTTGGTCTAGATATTTTTTATATTGTTACACTTCTGTGAAATATAAAATTTGATTATACTCATTTTATTTTATTTCCTTTAAGTATATTCTCTAGTTCTGTTTCAATATTGTCCAATAAAAAATGTTCTTCACATCTGGACTTGCAAAAGAGAAAAGCAAATTCTTGTAACCCTGTTTTTCAAGCCAATATGCCAGAAGGCAGGGTGTTTTGTTGAATATTTAATGACCTTGAGATGGTTTTTCTAAAGTAATTACTGTACAGTATTTGAGGTGTGATAGAATGCTAATGGTAAATGGAGTCACTGTGATAATGAACTTTAACATTTGCATATTTAATATAAATGAATAAAGGTGTAACTCAACAAACTAATAGGGCCATTATCATTTTGCGTTAGGGCCTTAATGCTCGCAATAACGGCATAACACATGCATTAAATATTTTGTATTTTATTTTATTAAATATGTTGTATTTTTTCTTATTATAACAGTTGTATGTATCTAGTTTTGCACATGTTTCACTGTAAACCGATGTGATGTGCAAAGGAACGTCGGTATAGAAAAGCTATAAATAAATAGTGCAACAAGCACAGAAATAACTACAGGGAAAAGGAGAATGAGAGAGAGACTGTATAGAAAGCAATATGTCACTATTTATACCACTGTAAGAGGGGGGTACTCTTAACCCGATGTGGGGGTTTGGGGTGGGGTAGGTTTGGGGAGGTGGTTTTATATACACAGTCAGAGCTACGAATAGCAAAGGTGAAATCACTGAAGATTTTCTGAATCGATGAAAGATACAAGAGGAGTTGATTTCTACAATGCACTCTCTACTTGGCTTCAAACAAGCTAGAGAGTGTATCAAGCTAGGCAGAGAGTGCACTGTACAAATTCAATTCCTCTTGTACCTTTTATCAATTCAATGACAGAAAATCATCAGTGATGTCAACTTTGCTGTTTATACCTTTGACTGTGTATGGTAAAACCACCCCCTCCAAACCTACCCCACCTCCAAACCGAGTTAAAAAATACCCCTCTTACAGTGGGTAAAATAGAATGACATAGTGATTACTATACAGAGTCTCTCTTGCTCTCTCACATGTGATTAAAATTTTTTTTGCCGTAATGCCCCCTGTGATGTATTAATCAGCATGTGAAGCGAAAAATAGCACAGATGCAATAATTTATTGAACTTTGCGGAAATTGCTTATGCAATGCGGGAGCAGGGTAATTAGCCTAACCACACCCCTTTTTAAATCCAGGCACTATTTCCATTGTATTTATAGCGTTTTGATAAATCTGGACCTAAGTTTGCCATCTCCCAGTTCAAGTCTATTTGTTATTTAATTTCTGGTCTATACTATAATTAGCTGCTTCCTGTTTCACTGCATTATATAGATCTCTTGGTTGATCTATAATCATTATCCTATATTTGAGAAATAAAATAATATCTTCCATATATAATTCTAATGATATGAAGTGAACAAATTCCGCAACTATATTATTAAATAAAGCACTACTTTTCAGTGATTATGTGAAACGTTTTTTCATATGTATATTATGTGAGTATCGTGTCTATAGTCATTTTGATGATTGGAGGTATGTGGAACTGATTTAAATCAATTTTTATGCAAAAGGGGTTATTCATTGAAAAACAAATCTAAACTAAATAAGTTAACATACAGAATTAATTTGAGTTTATTTTAAAATTAACAAGAGGTAGGTCTTGTCAGATAAATTTAATCAATTTCAATGACTAGTTGACCAGTTAGATCAGAGGACAGCGCTCGGTGTAGTTTATTGGATGGCAGCAAGGTATGTGAAGTGGTTCCTGCACCAAACCTTTAAACAAACTGAGTGCCCTAGGTATGAGCACTAAAGTACCTGAGTTAGAAACTGGTTTAGTGGGAAGCAACAGACAGTAGTGGTAAATGGTGCTCACTCCAGGGAATAGGGAGTTACTAGCAGTGTGCCACATGAATCTGTCCTCAGACTGGCTCTATTTAACATTTTTGTAAGAAATATTGCATAAGGGCTATTAGAAAACATTTACATTTTTGCAGATTGTATAAAAATCTGCAACAAGATAGACACTCTGGAAGGTGTGGAAAGCATAAGGAGGGATTTGGTGAAGGGCTTAGAATCTGGCAGCTAGGATTTAAGGTTAAAAAACAGGGTATGCATTTGGGTTGCAAAAACCCAAGGAAGCAGTACAGTATAGGAGTTAAATGTTCTGTGCACAAAACAGGAACAGGATATGGAGGTGAACATATTTAATGTTCATAACATTACCAAACTGGTAGATGATCAAAGGCAAAAGCCAGAAGGATGGTTGGGTGCATAGGGAGAGAAATAAACAGCAGGAAAAATTGGTTATATTGCCTCTTTATAATTATTTGGAGAGATTTGTATCTATTGTCTATCTAACAGCCAGCAGGAAATAAGCTTTATTTATTTTTATGTTTGTTTTAATATTGGTTATGTATGTTACTTGTTTGTTCTAATACTGGTTTATTTTGTGTATCCCACCTAGGTAGTATATAAATAAAACTCATTGGAGTACTGATTACAATTCTAGAGACTATACCGTTTTGAAGATGTAAACTGAAGAGTATTGGGTCCAATGGCAGCAGCTACTACAGTGATCAACTGTCTTCATAATACAACATATAGGGACAGGTACATCTAAAAATGTATATACTGGAGGGAAGGAGGGAAAGGGAAAATATGATAGACATTTAAATTCCTCCAAGGAATATTATGCACCATGCACAAGATACTTTCAACAGAAAAAGGATCTCGAATACGGGGTCATGGGATGAGCACGAAAGGAGGTAGACTCAGGAGCAATCTAAGAAAATATTGCTTTAAAGAAAGGGTGATTGGACACATGCAACAACCTCCTTATGGAGATCATTGAGACAAGGGACATATCAGAATTCAAGAGAGCATGGGACAAGCATAGAGAATCTTTGAGGGAGAGGAAAAGAATGTAATGCTGAGCAGAAAATGCAGATGGGCAGAATAGATGATCCATATGGTCTTTATCTACTGTCATGTCTCTATGTTAAAAATGATCTATATGTAGTTATTAACAAAATAGATCGGCCAGTAATACAGTTGGATTGTTTAAAGGCTTATTACCACAAACAGAGCAAATTATTTTTTCCATATTCTCAATCTCATACTGATATTAAACCCCAAATTGTAAAGCTAGTGATACTTGGATAGTGCCCAGAGCCAGTGCTTCCTTTAGGAAAAACCAGGCAGTTGCCCTAGAGTGCTAAAATATTTGAAGAAGCAAATCCCACCAGTGCAAGGCACAGAGGAATGTTGTGCCAGAGTAAATACTGCCAGAGAAGGGGAGTGCTATGCTGAAGCCCATTGCCATCTGAAGGAGGGAACAATGTGCTGGAACTGCCGCCAACAGGTAGTTGGGAGAAAGGGGTGCATGACTGAAGGTTCGCTTAGGGCGCCAGTTCTCTTTGCACTGGCTCTGATAATGTCATAAACTATTTTGTCTGCTGGGGCTCCAGAAGGGGGTAAAACATTTTCAATTTGGTCTCCCTGTAGCTATTACCCTGCATGCTTGCCCCTATCTGATGCCTTCCAGACCTAGACCACCCTGGTGATTCCACCCTTTTCATGTCATCACCTGCAGCAGATTTTAAAAACAAGTTTACCTCTGGGGGATGGGCACACTGACCTTTTGGTGAGCAGGGATTGTTCCTATCGGACGCGGGTTACATAGGCGCTAATTCACCCCCTAATATAATAGGGGGATTAGCACCTATTTAACACACATCCGACGCGGAGTGAATGAGTTAGCGCTCATCACATGCACATTCACTCCAAATGCAGACGCACATTTATTGCTCAGATATTAATGCCTGCCTGGAGCAGGCATTAATAGCTAAGCGCACTGAAAAAAAGTACAGAAAAGCAAAAAAAAACTGCTTTTCTGTACTTTTTTTAAAGTTAAAAAAAAAAGAAAGAAAAAACCTCTGCCAATTGCCTTTGAAGACAGATGATGATATGCTCAGCATCTGTTTTCATAACCGGCCGGCTGCAGTAATGAAAACAGACGCCGAGTTTTATCGGCATCAGTGTTCATAACTGGCAGACCGCCGGGTAACCAAGGGGTCGCGTTATCAAGGAGGTGCTAAGGTCGCGCTAGCGACCCTAGCGCCTCCTTGCTAGCGTGATCCCCTAATTTGTTTATTGCAATGCGCCCCCCTCTTGCGGGCACCATTGTGCGCTAAGAAAGAGGGCGCTGAAAAAGTCAGTGCCTGCTTTCCGCAAATTTTATTGCATCGGCCCCTCTGCTCTAAGTGAGAGGATTAGGTTTGCTGGTCTTTTGAGTAAAAAGACGACCAGGGAGGTGTAATTCTTTTCTAGTGTCTGTGTGTGTGCCTTTTGATAAAAAATAGATCAGGGAGGTTGGTAATGTCTTTTCAAGGGTGACTCTTTCCCTCCTACCTACCCCTTAACTCATTCTTTGATTTATAAACTCTTATCCCATATAAGAGGATAAGAGTAATTTCCTCATCAAAAATCGACTTGGGGATTGATCTAGCCCTTATCAATTAGATAATTGTCCCCTTTCAGGTCATTGCCAAATGAACATTAAAATATAACACAAATTTTAAAAGAATCAAGATTTTATACATCCCCATAACAACATATATAACTAGAAATACAACAATATGAAGATGCAGACAGTAGTCCAGCAGTGATATGGGGGCTTCCAGTCTTTTGCACCAAGTGCCACATGTATGATTCTCTACCAGTTGATGAGAGGTTGTATGTGTGTGCCTAGTGCAAAGAAAATGAGTCCTATTGCTGCAGGCTAGAGAGGCAGGTCTGGAGGAGCTGAGGCAGACAGAGAAGTATATAGAGGAGGCTTTCGGGGACATAGTAGCCAAGTCCCACATGCAATCCGGATGCCCCTGTGCTGCTTTGGAGGAACAAGATCACCTGGTCAGAAAGCATTATCCTGGTACAGCAGGAAGTAATTCTGTAGCAAGGACCTGCTCTTCAAGTAATGCATTATCCTCTTGCATCGAGGATGAGCCTCCAAGGCCTAGTGCCCAGGAGGGAAGGGTTAGGTCAGCCATCATAATTGGTGATTTGATTATTAATAATGGGGATAGCTGGGTGGCTGGTAGACATGAGGATAGTTTTGGTAACTTGCCTGCCTAGCACAAAGGTGGTAGACCTCACAAGTCACCTAGGTAAGATTTTAGACAGTGCTGGGAAGGAGCTGGCTGTCATGGTCCACAAGGGCACCAATGAATTTGGAAGGTATGGGAGTGAGGTTTTGGAAACTAAATTTAGGCTCTTAGGAAGAAAGTTGAAATCCAGAACCTCCAGGATTGCATTTTTTGAAATGCTTCTTGTTCCATGCAGAAGACCCCAGAGGCAGGCAGAGCTCCAGAGTCTCATTGTGTAGATGAGATGATGGGTAGGGAAGAGGGTTTTAGTTTTCTTAGAACCGGGCAACATTTTGGGGGGGAGGGGGAGCCTATTCTGATGGGATTGGTTATACCTTAACCAGGCTGCTAGCACTAACCTTCAACTTTTAAACTAGAACATAGGGGAAAGCTGACAGTTGCTCATCAGCACATGGTTTGGAGTGAGGTATCTTCAAAGGATACTAAAACAGAAGAGCAGTTAGGGCATTCTGAGAGGTGTCATAAAAGAAATATGGCCCATGTGCCTATAAGTAAAGCATCACCCGAGTTAAGAGATTCCAAAATACCCATGTCAAGTGAAAAGCAGATTGTTAATACCATCAAAATACATACTTTGAGATGTCTTGATGCTAATGCCAGAAGCCTAAAAAGTAAGATGGGAGAGTTAGAATGTATAGTACTAAATGAAGAGGTAGACACAATTGGCATCTCAGAGATTGGGTGGAAGGAGGATAACCAATGTCGCAATGATAAGGTGAATCAATCTGGTGGTGGTGATGGTGGAGGGGGGGGGGGGGGGAATGGCACTTTATGTTACGGATGGCATATAGTCCAATACGATAAAGGTCCTGCAGGAGATTAAATGCACAGTAGAATCCTTATGGGTGGAAATTCCATGTGTGATGGGGAAGAGTGCAGCAGTGTATGAATTCTACCATCCACCTGGCCAAAATGAACAGATGATGAAATGCTAACAAAGATTAGGAAATCTAATACATTTGTTGCATAGTAATAGTGGGAGATTTTAATTACCTCAATATTGTCTAGCTAAATGTAATATCAGAACATACTAAGGAGATAAAATTTCAAGATGAAATAAATAACTGCTTCATAGAGCAGTTGGTCCAGGAACAAATGAGAGGAGGATCCATTTTAGACCAAATTCTTAATGGAATGCAGGATTTGGTATGAGAGGCAATGTCTGTGGAGCCTCTTGTTAAGATCATAGTATGATTACATTTCATTTAATGACTGGGAAAACATTAAGAAAACCTACAACTCTAGTATTAAACTTTCAAAATGAGGAAAACAGTTAAAAAAAAACCCCAAAACAAAACAAAACTGAAAGGTGCAGCTACAAATGTTAAGAGTCCACATCAGGCATGGTCAGTGTTTAAAAATACTATAGTAGAAGCTCAGAACTGATGTATTCCATGAATTAAAAATAGAGGACAGCAGGCCAAACACTGCCATCATGGTTAAAGTGTGAGGTGGAAAGAACCTATTTTAGCCCAAAAGAACTTCTTGTAAAACTTGGAAAAAGGATCCATCTGAGGAAAATAGGAAAAATGATAAGCATTGGCAAATTAGATGTATAACATTGATAAGGAGAGGAGGTCTATAATAGATTTTGAAAGGAAGCTGGTGTTAGAGGCAAAACTCATAATAAAAACTTTTAAATATACATCCAAAGCAGAACGCTTATGAATGAGTCGGTTGGACTGTAAGATGATCAAGGCATTAAGGGGTCACTTAGGGGAGATAGTCCATTGCGAAAGACTGAATTAATTCATTGCTTCAGTGTTTACCAAAGAGGATGTTGGGGAGATACTAAAGAACAGAAGATAGAAGAAATTGCCATACTGGGTCAGACCAAGGGTTCATCAAGCCCAGCATCTTGGCAAGTACCCAAATACTAAGTAGATCCCATGCTACTGATGCAAATAATAATAGAAAAAATGCCTTAATGGGTAATACGAATTAACAACTGCACACAAAAACACGTATCCACCACAATTTATGATAATATTTTAAGGGACCTTCATATCATCCCCTCACTTTGACATCTTTTAGAGCCTTACGTAATGCTCTAATCGATGAATCAAAGGGGTATTCCATGATACGGTTTTTTGTGTACTGATGCAAATAATAGCAGTAATGAACTTCTCCACTAAGAACTTCTCCAAACCTTTTTTAAACCCAGCTACACTAATTTCACTAACCACATCTTCTGGCAACAAATTCCAGAGCTTAATTGTGCGCTGAGTGAAAAAAACATTTTCTCTGATTAGCTTTAAATGTGCTACTTGCTAACTTCATGGAATGCCTGATACTCCTTCTAGTATTTGAAACAGTAAATAACCGAATCTCATCTACCCGTTCTAGACCTCTATCATATCCCCCTTCAGCCATCTCTTCTCCAAGCTGAACAGCCCAAACTTCTTTAGCCTTTCCTCATAGGTGAGCTGTTCCATCCCCTTTATCATTTTGGTCGCTCTTCTCTGCACTTTCTCCAGTGCAATTATATCTTTTTATGAGACACGGTGACCCACAACTGTACACAGAACTCAAGGTGCGGTCTCACCATAGAGCGATACAGAGGTAATATGACATTTTCCCTTTCATTCACCATTCCCTTCCTAATAATTCCATATATTCTCTTTGCTTTTTTGACTGCTGCAGCACACTAAGCCAACGATTTCAATGTAATATCCACTATGATGCCTAGATCTTTTTCCCAGGTGGTAGCTCCTAATATGGGGTTATTTTTCCCTATAATCATCATCTTGCACTTGTCCACATTAAATTTCATCTGCTATTTGGATGCCCAATCTTCCAATCTCGCAAGTTCCTCCTGCAATTTGTCACAATCAGTTTGTGATTTAACTATTTTGAATAATTTTGTATAATCTGCAAATCTGATAACCTCACTCATCGTATTCCTTTCCAGATCATTTATAAATATATTGAAAAGCACAGGTCCAAGTACAGATCCCTGAGGCACTCCACTGTTTACCCTTTTCCACTGGAAAAATGGACTACTTTATCCTATTCTCTGTTTCCTGTTTTTTTAACCAGTTTGTAATCCACAAAAGGACATCACCCTCCTTTCCCATGAGGGACTTTATCAAATGCCTTCTGAAAATCCAAATATACATGTACCGGTTCACCTTTGTCCACAAGCTTATTATCTCCTTCAAAAAAATTTAAAACAGATTTGTGAGGCAAGATTTCCCTTGGGTAAATCCATGTTGACTGTGTTCCATTAAACCATGTATTTCTATATGCTCTGTGATTTTGATCTTTAGAATAGTTTCCACTATTTTTCCTGGCACCGAAGTCATACTCACTGGTCTATAGTTTCCCGGATTGACCCTGGAACCCTTTTTAAATATTAGAGTTACATTAGCCACCTTCCAGTTTTCAGGTACAATGGATGATTTTAATGATAGGATACAAACTTTAACTAATAGATCTGGTGCCAGAAACTATTTTCAGTGGTGATGATTCAAGAACTGATACAAATCAATGTGAAGCTAGAAGACATAATGCAGATTGACAAATTAAAGAGTAGCAAATTGCCTGGACCAGATGGTATACACCCAAGAGTTTTGAAGAAAACTTAAAAAAATGAAATTGCTGATTTGTTACTGGTAATTTGTAACTTATTATTGGGATAATCCGCTGTGCCTTAAGACTGGAGGGTAGATAACGTAACCCTGATCTCTAAAAAGATCTCAAGGGGTGATCTGTGAAACTATAGATTGGTGAGTCGTTACTTCAGTGCTGGGAAAAAATTGTGCAAATTATGCTAAAGAACAAAATCATAGAATATATAGAAAGACATGGTTTAATGGGATACAGTGAGCATGGGGTTAATACACATATGAATCATGGTAAACCAGTAAATATAGTGTATTTGGATTTTCATAAGTTATTTGATAACGTGATCCATGATAAACTCGTGAAAAAATCAAAATGTTATGGGATAGGAGGCAACATCCTATTGAGGATTGCAAACTGGTTAAAAAAATAGAAGCAGAAATGGTCAGTTTGCTCAGTGGAGAAGGGTAAACAGTAGAGTGCCTCAAGCATCTATATACTGGGACTGATGCTTTTTAATATATTTACAAATTTCTGGAAAAGAGAACAATGATGAAATGATCAAATTTTCAGATGATACAAAATTATTCCGAGTTGATAAATCACAAGTGGATTGGTGAAAAAATTGAAGGAAGGTTTTGCTAGACTTGAAGACTGGCATTTAAATGGCAGATGAAATTTAAAGTGAACAAATACAAAGAGTACATTTTAAAAAAAAGTTTGCGTACGGGCCCGCATGTGTGCCTGTTTGACAGCGTGAGCACATGGAGGCGCCGATTTTATAACATGCACGTGTTTATGTATGCATATTATAAATTCGGCTACCTGCATGCACATGCATGCATGATTTTACACCGACGCGCGCATGTGTGCGTCAATCCCGTCTCAATCGTGTAAGGGGGGGATATTAGTAGGCACGCACGGTGACGCTATAACCCCATTTCCCAGTTCGCTCCTGTAAAGGAGTGAACTTCCTAAACCCCTTACCTAACCTGCCTCCCTTTTACCCTACCAGCCCCGACCCCTAACTATTCTAGAATTTTTTGTTTTAATACTTACCCGCAGTCCATAGCAGCAGCAGGTTACACAGTCGTCCAATCCCAGCGCATGCTTCTGCGCTACACTGATTTGCTGGCGCTGTCCCTGCTTGCCCATGCTCTGCCACGACCTGTCCCTGGCCCACCCCTTTTCTCGCGAACCTTCAGTATTTGCATACTGGGAGATACATGCGTGGCTGTGGGTATCTTAAAATCCGCATGGTCCGCACGTGTCCCAGTCACATGCATATCTCCTGGATTGTCTGTGTGTAGGGCTTTTAAAAATTCACCCTAAAGTGTGCACACATGGGGAAAACTAACCAACACTATAGTTAAACAGTGTTAGGTTCCCTATTAGAAGAATAAAATAGAGAATGTTATAATGCCCCTGTATCGCTCCAGGGTGAGGCTACACTTAGAATCCCGTGCGCAGTCTGGTTCGCTGCATGTCAAAAAAGAGATAGTGTTTCATTGGAAAAGGTACAGAAAAGGGCAAACAAATTGATAAATGGGATGGAACGGCTCCTCTAAGAGGAAAGGCTAACGAGGTTGGGTCTGTTGAACTGGAGAAGAGATGGCTGAGTACTTGCCAGGACCTTGTAGTCTGGATTGGGCTATGTTGGAAACTGGATGCTGGGCTTGATGGACCCTTGGTCTGACCCAGTATAGCAATTTCTTATGTTCTTAGGTCTATAAAATCAGGAGTAGACTAGAATGGGTAAATGCAAATCGGTTATTTACTCTTACAAAAAATACGATAACTAGGGTAGTCACCATGAACTTAATAAGTAGAACATTCAAAACCAGAGAACATTCTTTTTCACTCAATGCACAATTAAACTCTGGAATTCATTACCAGGGGATGTGGTTAACACAGTTATCATAGCTGGGTTTAGAAAAGGCTTGAACAAATTCCTACAGGAGAAGTCAAACTATTAACCAAGCAGACTTAAGAAATATTCATTACTTATCACTGTACAATGGCAGCATGAAATCTATTTATTATTTGGGGCCTTGCCTTGTACTTGTGACCTGGATTGAGCACTGTTGGAAACAGGATACTGGGGGCTTGATGGACACTCACTCTGACCCAGTTTGACATGCTCTTATGAGATAAGACCACCAGAGACTGGGGAAGAGGAGATGATCTCCAGGAATCATGCTGGACCAGAGATAGAGAGAGAGGGATTAAGAGGAGGTATAGAGGACCACCATGGTTCAGGAGGAAAGAGGAAACACAGCCTGTACTTACTGTACAGGCAAGGTGGCTTAAACACAAAGTTATTTACGGGTACAAAAGACAGACATGATCTCATAAGCCTTCTTTTCCTTTGAAAAGTAGGCTATTGTTTTTTTGACTATCATTGTTCTGAATGTACTTGTAAGAATCATAAAAGAAAATGTGTTAAATAAAATTTTGGAAAAAAAGAAGAAGGCAGGATACAGGGGGGTACAATTTTCAGGGAAAATAATTCTCAAAACTTTTTGTGTGGGTGAATATTGTTTACCACATAAAAGCCCTTTGAAAAATTGCTATTCCCTGCCACTGAGAGTAAAAGTACCTGCTCTGTGAACAGATGCATACTTTAATCCTGTGAGGAGAAAAAAGCAGGAGTAGATTGAGGGACGGAAAGTACATGCGGGATTTAATTTGAAATCCTCATGCGTACTTTCACGTATGCACTTTGTGCCTTCATCAAAGCAGGTATAAATTATGCAAGTACACAAAATATCAGCTTTCCCCATTGGCCTGAGTTTTCAAAATTAAATTGCAGAGCAGGTACTGGAGTGGGTTACCTGCCAGGTCATACCAAGTTGCCTATTGAAACTTTTGAACCTGCTTTCTTTCCTCAACTGCAGCTGGAGTGGGAGGTGGAGGCCACTGTTAGCTTCAACCTTCAATTATGTGGGCAATTTTAAATAGCTTAGTAAATTGCCCTCCCCATTTATTCAATTTAGAATAGTAAGCATTATTTAACAGTAACCGTCCTTAATTGGTTCAGTTCATATCTGAGTAATCGATCAGTTCAAATTTGTGTCAAAGGAATTTCCAGTGGAAAGACATTACGATTGGCCTCCTGCAGTGATCAGCCAATCTTACTTGATTCCACTCTGCAAAGTGTTGGTGGGCTTAGGACTTAGTTTTTTCATTTATGCTCATAATATCCAGTTTTTTATTACCCATAAAGGAGTCCATAGCAAATACATTGGACTATCTAAAAATGTATTTTGGTGCCATTGATAAATGGATGCTACTACTAAACATTTCTATAGCACCTCATGACATACGCAGCGCTGTAGAAAACATACAAAAAGACAGAGCCTGCTCAATAGAGCTTACACTCTAATAAGACAAACATACAGAAGAAGAGTCTTGGTTAAAAGGAAAAAAAAAGGAAAGAAAGTTAATCAGGACTAAAATCAGAGCATCAGGCATAAGATTTAAATGCGGTATCAAAAAGGCGGGGGGGCTTTAGATGGATTTAAACATGGCAAGAGAGGGAGCATGATGCACCAGTTCAGGAAGACTATTCCAAGACATGGGCGCAGCCAGGTGGAAAGCACAGAGTCTGAATTTGCAGTAGTGGAAAAGGGCACAGATAGGAGTGATTTATCTGATGAGCGGAGGACACGAGGAAAGGTGTAGAGAGAGATAGAGAGGAGAGGTGGTGAGGTGCTGCACAGTGAAGGCAATTTAGGTGAGAACGAGGAGCTTGAACTGGATGCAGGATCAGATAGGGGGCCAATGCAGTGACTTCAGAAGAGGGGGCTATGTAAGCATAGCGACTTTGGCGAAAGATAAGTTGCGTAGCTGAATTTAGGACAGATTACAGTGGAGAGAGATAGCTTGCTGGGAGACCTGTTTCAAAAACATGATTGCATTCCTATCTCAGACCTGAGAATATAAAATTGGTTTTGGGTAAACACCCCATTCTAATTACAAAAACAGCTCGTGACCATTCTTGAATCTAATTTATCCATGAAAACTCACATCAAAAACATAATTCGTACTAGATACTTGAAACTTCATGTGTTGAAACATTTAAAACCAATTCTATCCTTAGAAGACTTTAGAATGGTTCTACAGGCAATGATTTTTGCAGGAATCAATTACTGCAACTCTTACTATTAGGGTCTGTCTATTTCCACCTTGTGCTCTCTTCAATTAATACAGAAGTCGGCAGTGAGACTTCTTTCTGGCAATAAAAAATACAACCATATTACCCTGGTTCTTGCCACCCTTCACTGGCTGCCGATTAGAGCTAGAATCAGTATAAAACATTAATTCTAATACATAAATTGATTCAGTCCACAAATATCCCTTGGGCGGCTGCTATTTTATGTATTTATACTCCTATGCGTACATTAAGATCACAAAATGAAGGGCTCCTGGAGGTTCCTACAGTTCGGCTGGCACATATGGGTGAGGTGAGAGAGAGAACATTCTCCATAGCCAGTCCTGCCCTACTGAATAACCTGCCAGAGCAGCTTAGAATGCAGAGTGATTAAAAAGTGTTAAAAAAGGTGTAAAAACCTGGTTATACATCAAAGAATTCACGGTTTGAAGGCATGGTTTCCCTAGGATGAATGATAGATGAATTGCCCCCAGCAGATGGCATCATATGGCTGATTATGTAATTTTTTTTGTTTGTTTTTTGGATAGTATGTGATATATGCTTAGATATTATAATTATATATGGTATATTCTATAAACTGTTGCAATGTTATGAGCTCCAGTATAGTAATTTTCATATATTATGAATGACTCTGGAGTGCACATCATTTATGTCATGCAAAAGTTAAAGAGAAATGCAAAAGATTTTGTGGGCTGAAAAAGGGTCCATGTTCTCTGAAAGGCTGGGAACCCCTATTATAGACCATGACCAATATTTTAAATTTTATGCATTGCTCTATGGGTAACCAATGTAAATAACAGTTTTGTAGGACGTTCTGTTATGGAGGCTCCCAAAACTAGGCAGGCTGCAAAATTTGCAATAGTTTTAAGGCATGCAAATGAGATTTGGGAAGTCCTATATAAAAGAGAATTACAGCAGTCATTTGTGGTGAGAACAAAAGCTTGAACAATCGTGCAAAAATTTGATTGATTCAAAAGGGGATTTAAATGAGAAAAAAGATTTAATTTAAAATATCCTGCAGACAAAGAAGATCTTAACTGATGACGACAAACAGGAATCAAAATGGAACCCCAGATTATGAATATGCTCTGAAAAAAACATCTTGATCCCATTTATGAAAATTGACTGTTCCCTAGAAAATGTATAGCATTTCAGTTTTTTATAGGTTTAACAAAAGGGCTAATCACTTAACAGCTGAAATACAGGAGGATATCTCTGGTAAAAACAACTTGAAAATTGTTGCATACTGAAAAAATAACTGAATATTATCTGCCTACAACTTAAAATTGTACATTAAGATACATAAAGGTTACAGATAAATATTAAAAAGTACAGATGATAAAATTGATCCCTGAGGGCCATCCATTTTAGATGAGCACCAATTAGAACATAAAGCCCTTATTTTAACTTACTGCTGTTGAGAAGACAAATAAGGAGTGAGCCATTGAAAAACCTTCCCAGTAACTCCTCATGCATTTAGTCTGGATAATAAAATCAAATAGTTGCCTGAATCACAGGCAGAACTGATATCTAAAACAGTAATCACTGATTCTCCTGTGGTCCATGGCTTTTAATAAGTAGTCATTCATCAAAACCAGGAGCATTCCATTCTATGATTTAGAGGGAAACCATGCTGGTTACAAAGCAAGACATCATAGTTTTGCAAAAAAATAACTTAATTGCATGAAAACTACTTTTTCTAATAATTTACTCAATGAAATTAAATTCATAATTGGCCTACAGCTGGTTTAACTGTCAACAGGAAAATTGCCTCTCTTTCTAATAAAAATATGTCTGGAACAACACTTTGAGAGATAGATTAACCAACTCAGAGGCAACACCTATGAATGAGTCAGAACAGTTTATTGGACAAGGATCCAAAGTGCAAAAAAGACTTCTTCAGTTCAGATAATAGATTATGTGGTCAAAACTCTTCCATCAAAACTCTCCCCACAGACTTAGAATTCTTAGTGTTACCTGATGTAGCAAGCATACCTGATCTTTGTATATAAAAATTGTCAAATTCTCTGTAGTAATGGTTGCAATGACTTTAAACCTGGAGCGTTCACAATGGCAAATAACTCATGAAGATGGTTATGTTCAGCCTGCAACTTTGAAGCAAAATAGGCTCTCCGTGAGCTAGTGAACATGGTTCTATATTCAGACCAGGCATTCCTAAATATTGTTAGATTAATTTACCTGGGATGCTTGTGCCATTTTTGCCTCTGCCCTATGCATCTCTCTCTTTTTACGTCCAAGGTCCCCGAGTAAACCTTGCGATCAACCATGGGAACAGATTTGCTAAAAGACTTATTTACAACTTGATAAATCATCAAATTAAAAGGAAAAAAATGGACATTCATCCCAGGAGAACAAGTCTGAGAAAAAGAATAATGCACATTATGCAAAAGGCTAATGTAGGCATCCATAACTGATGAGTCAAAAAGGAAGAGAAATAGAAGGTACAGAATTGATGAGAAAAGTTTTTATTTTTCATAAGAGTTTATAAGTGAATAAAAGAAATTGCTTGGGGGGGGGGGGGGGCGGAGGAAGAGGTAAAAAGAGAAGGAAATATGTTTTAACATTGTGTTTTGGGGGAAAGGGGCTGCTTGAGTCAGGTAATTTTAAAAATAAGGCATTCAGGGATTTGACAGGTGGGGAGCCAGGGACAAAATTATGGGTGACTGCTGTCCCAACAAACCCATTCTGCATGGAGTGGGTGGGCGCCACTGATAACTGGACATCCAGGACACTTCTGCCACAGGCAGGAGCAGATTCTGGCTCTCCTATCCCCACCCCACCCTGGTGTGGCATTGGCACACACCCTCCAGCTGGGCCATCAGTGCTGGTGGGGGCAGGAGGGAGCAGCAAGTGTCTGACTTCAGGGGCAGCAGGGTTAACCCCCCCCCCATGCCGCCCCTCCCGAGTTGGTAGCTGCTATGTGGGAAGCACATAGCATGCCAGGAGTATCTGGCAGGTGTGTGTGTTGCATGCCGATGTCAGTACTGGCCCCTGGGCTCCTGGAATTGGCTGGCAGCTGGCTCAGGGGAATGGGCTACATGGAGCGTGTAAAGCGCTGGTGACTCTGGCAATTTTTCTTTTGCATCTCTGCTATCCAGGCAGCAGGTCATGTCTCACTCTTCCACAAGGATTCTTAAATATGCATGTCTTCTTTTGCTTATGCATCCAGTTCTTAAGCTGTCATATCTATGACTTTTGTCGCAGCAGGTATCTGACCCTCTGCAGGATCATGGATGCTCTGCTGGGCCAGTGTAATAGGTCCATTATCGCTTGTCCTTTGCCACAGAGTACGAGCTGGAGTTGCAACTTGACATTCCACAGGCAAGGCCTTGGGATAACCCTGCCTTGGGTCAGGTTCAGACTTATCATGAGTAATGGGGCCGATGACTGGAACCATGTGAGCAATCGGTTCAGGGCACTTGGCCCTGGTATTAATTCTGTGGGCTTGGGCAGTGAGCTCGGGCCATCTAAGAATTGAATGGGGGTTTGGGCAGGGTAGTGGGTGGAGGAGTATGTCAGGTGAGCTCACACCTTGGCCGTCATTGTATCCAATTCCTTTGTTAATGTTAATAAGCTGTGGTCACATTTGTTCCGAAGCAAATCAAAGTCTATGTCCTTTGTAATGTATGTGGTGGATATTTTGTACCTTGTGTGGAGGGTTGGGGTGGCGACCAACTGGAACCGTGAGCAACACCTGTCCTGGGTCTTCTGGGTTATGCTGGGATAGAGTAAAAATGTCTGCAAGAATTATATTGCATAGTATATGTGTTTAAACAGAGATTGTTAGGTTTCTGTGGAGAAGGGAAGAGAAGAGATTACTGAACAAATTATTTTATATGGAATTCAGAATATCACTCTGCATATATCTGCAGAAAACCACAGCAGAATTGTGTGATGCTGTTTGAAGTGCAGTGCTTTTCTACTAGCCATAGGGGCAGATTTTCGAGGATTTACGCGCGTAGGGGGGGTTACGCGCGCCGGGCCTATTTTCAAAAGGCCCGGCGGCGTGAGTAAGCCCCGGGAGCGTGTTAGTCCCGGGGCTTGAAAAAAGGGGTGGGGGGGCGGGGCAGTCCTGTGGCCCTCTGGCACAGCGGCCATTTCTGCTGTGCCGGGAGATTGTGTGGTACAGCTGGCCGGCAGGCAGTAAACTTATAAAATAAAAGTGGTAGGGAGGGGAGGGATTTGGGGTTAGGTAGGGCTGGGGGGCGGGTTAGATAGGGGAAGGGGCAGGGAGGAGCTCGAGGGAGGAACAGTTCCCTCTGAGGGCCGCTCCGATTTTGGAGCAGCATCGGAGGGAACGATAGGGGGAAGCCATCGGGGCTCCCCTAGGGCTGGGACGCGTGCAAGGGTGCCCCATAATAATAGAAGCTTCTTTGTGTAGCTAGACGATAAATTTTTTGTTTTCAAGAGTCATGTGACACAAAGAAATGTAAATATTTAAATACAATGTTGCTTGTAAAGTATCCTTTTAAAAGGATACTTTACAAGCAATGTCACCTTTTAAAAAATCTAGTTCTTCTAATAAAAAGTTGAAGCTTTTCAAGTACATTGCTATGAATATTGCAGTTTAACAATTAAAAAAAAGTATCTTGCTTCAAATTTTCTGGAATAAAATATACTACACATTTTATTTTTAAAAATATTTCTAATATTGTCTTGCTTGGAACAAATTTTG
This sequence comes from Rhinatrema bivittatum, assembly GCF_901001135.1. Taxonomy (NCBI): domain Eukaryota; kingdom Metazoa; phylum Chordata; class Amphibia; order Gymnophiona; family Rhinatrematidae; genus Rhinatrema; species Rhinatrema bivittatum. The sequence continues at coordinate 251,871 of NW_021820703.1, forward strand.
TTGTGGCAATTCCTTTAGAAATCACAATCCAGTATGAATATAATTTTTTGATACATATATTACTATGATGTGAGCCGTATCACTTAGGAAAAGAGTAAGATGCCATTTACTTCTTTGGGACCTGAATAATGCATTTTCACTTTATTATGTAGGCTTCCTTAATATTTTATGGTGTTATTTTAATTTAAGTTTGCTAGTCATGTTGGTTGTTTTGTATCCCGCCTAGTATATCAAGACAGAGCAAGTTAGAAATGCTTTCAAATAAGTAAATACTGGGGGAATTATGCATTAAATAAATAAAATTCTGCAGAAGATATTTTTAAATTCTGCAAAGTTTATTTGTCAAAATAACAGTATAAATGATTGTCTCTGAGCAATAATTAAACTTAGGGTTGGATTTAAATTATGGCAAAAAACTCAAGATAGAGGGATTTTCCCATGGAAATCAAAACACAGTGGGTGAGGGCAGGGGAAATTCCAGTTTTGTGTGCCTTCAGAATTTGGCTAACTAAGCATGTGCCTATATTAACTATGCCTTAAATATGGTCCTGGATCAAAACTATAATACAAAAAATAATTACTTTAATATGCTAAATTCACAAAGAGTACTATAATAATATAATCACAAGACAGAGGATCATGCCACCCCCCCCCCCCAGCCTGTCCTCTTCACTCTTTTAATCCCTCAGTCAAGCCCACATACGCTCTCCCACCTTCTGTCCCCTCAGCCTAATCTACCTATTCTTTTCCCCACTCCCTCCTCAACACAGTCCATCCAGTCTTTCCTTTGTTCTGGGCAGTCCCCCACCTCCTTTGGGCCTATGGGAACCAGAGTTACCTCCATTTCTATTTTCTAGCCTGTAGAGGCCAGTATGGACTCCTCTTCCATTTATCAGCTTAAAGGAAGACAACAGCAGATACCACCCACTCCTCTGCCTTCTTCCAGACCATGGGCCAGGGTCGATACCATGTCCCCCCCCTTTCTTTTCCAGCCTATGGGAGCTGAGGCTGATAATGCACTCAGTTCTGTATGGAATTGCAAAGTTATGCTGGGCAGGGTAATTTTGCAACAAATTTGCATTGCACAGTGATGCAAAATTACCCAGGAATAAGGCAGTTGAAGAAAATTAGAGGTCGTGTAAGTATAGAGGTATTTCAGACAATAGTACAAGCCTTGATGATGCCAAGATTCAATTACTGTAATGGGGCCTTGTTAGGGGGAACCATAAGGAATTTGCATTGGCTCCAGGTGATGCAGAACTTGGCGGCCAGATTGCTGTTCAGCTGTCCAAGAAGATACAGTGCTAGACCACTTTTAGTGGAGTTGCACTGGTTACCTATCAGGAAAAGGATTATGTTAAGATTATGACCCTGATGTATAAGGTTGATCATGCTAAGGGTGCAAGTTATCAAATGAATCAAGTTCACAGGTATATATACAATGAGGGAATTTGCATTCGGCAAAAGGACCACTGTTTGTGATAGCTGGTGTGAAGAGGGTTAAAAGGGAGGGGTGTCAAAAGAGAATGTTTTCAGTATATGGCCTGCACTTTGGAATTCAGCTCCTTTGGATATTGGATTGGAGGCCAGAGCTATAGCAAGTTTATGGCCAGATATGGCCTCGACCATAGGTGCCATCTCTCTCACAATTTAGTTGAAGAGCTGCCTCCCTTCCACCAGATACACAGCTTTTTGTCAAGAACTGCTGTGTCTGCTTCTGGAGCTCTGTTACCATCAAGAATATCCCTGAAAGGAAGGGGTTGTCCAAATTGAAAAAAAGAGAGCACCAATGCTGCCACCCAGCTCAGACAATGCTGTGGAGCCCCTCCCTCGGAGCTCCGGTTCCAGTTGACAGAAGAAACATCAGCCTCCCCCTGCAATAGGAAAGGCAGCCCATAGTGTTTGTAACAAACAATATCAGCCTTCCACACCCCCTGCACTTAGCAGTCAGAAGAAGTGTGGCTGCAGAGCCACGCTAGTAGCCAGCACCGACCTCCCATCCCAGCAGTCAAGAGAAGCATGGCTCGTAAGGCTGATAGAAACTGCATCAGCCTTCCACTGCCCTCCTTGCCCACCAACCCCGGCAGTCATAAGAAGCATGGCCGTGGAGCCAAAGGGGCCGATGCAATATTACTCACACCATTCAATACACAAATTAGGGGGTTGCGCTAGCAAGGAGGCGCTATGGTCACTGCAATCAGCCCGGTTATGAAAACCGATGCCAAGTTTATCGATGTCTGTTTTCATTACTGCAGCCGGCAGAGGGTTTTTTTTTTTTTTTAACTTTTAAAAAAGTACAGAAAAGCAGTTTTTTCTGCTTTTCTGTACTTTTTTTCAGTGCGCTCAGCTATTAACGCCTGCTCCAGGCAGGCGTTAATAGCTGAGCGATAAATGTGCGTCTGAGACGCACATTTATTTTTTTGCATTCGGAGTGAATGAGTAACAGCCTCATTCACATGCATTTGCATGTGATGAGCGCTAACTCATTCAGTCCGCGTCGGACGCATGTTAAATAGGCGCTAATCCCCCTATGCATTAGGGGTGGATTAGCGCCTATTTAACCCGCATCCGACAGCGGGTTAAACAGCAGGCTCGGCTGAGTGCACTGTATTGTATCAGCCTCTTTCAAAAGAAGCAGCATTGGCCTCCCAACTCTCTTTCTCACCTCAGCAGTCAGAAGGAGCACAGTTTGCATAGTTGCAAGCGGCATTAGTCTCCCCAACTCCCTCCAAACAGTTCCCCTCCCCCTTCTCACAATCATAAGGAGAATTAGAAGGGCCTGGGAGTTTAGAAGCACAAAGGAAATGTCTAGTGACTGTCTAGACTGAAGGAGATTGCTGCCCCTTGTTCTTCCAGAGGGAGAAACAAGTGAAAAAACATGAGAGACAGAGCACGTGTGTGTGTGTGTATATGATTGAGTACGAGAGATGACGTGTGTGTGTGTGATGACTGAGATTGAGACATTGTGTGTATGTACATATATGATTTCAGCATGAGATAGCTTGTTATGTTTCTGTATGAATAAGCATGAGACAGCATGTGTGTATATAGGATCGAGCATGAGATAGCATGTATGTGTATATGACTGAACATGAGAAACTGTGTGTATATGATTGAGAATGAAAGACTATGTACATACAGTATATGACTGAGCATGAGACACAGTGCATGTGTATGTATGTTTGACCATTAGAGACTGTGTATTTATGACTGAATATGAGACAGCGTATGTGTATGTAAATGAGCATGAGAAACTGTGTATGACTGAGCATGAGAGACACTATTGATATCACTGAAAATGAGACAGGCATGTGTATGTATGACTAACCATGAGAAACAGTGTGTGTGCATGTGTGTGTGTGTGTGACTGAGCATAAGACAGATCATATGTGTATGTGTGTGTGACTGAGCATGGGACAGACTGTGTATGTTATGTTTGTGTGTATGATTGAGGATGACAGAACATGTGTCTGCGAATATATGACTAAGTGGGAGAATGTGTGTATGTGTGCATATATGACTGAGCATATAAGACAGTCTGTGTGCATGTGTGTATATGGTTGAGCCTATGCGTGTATGTGAATGTATGATTGAGCATCTGAAGGAGAGGAGAAAGTTTGTGCGCAACAACCCCTGCCCCCCAAATCCATGATAATCTCAAGACATCTGGAAATCAAAAGTTCCAGGTATGGAGAATGGGGGATTTTTCAATATCCTAATTAGTTTTAATTTATTGGGTGTTATTTTATGTATCCATAATTTGGAATATTTTATTGCCATTTGGAATATTTGTAAATGAGTTTCTAATTATCCGATGTTTTAAAATATTTATTCTTTGTATTAATGTAGTTAGCTCTTATGATTGATGGTTTATATTTTTTTATTTTATTGTTTGCTGCCTTATGAGGTTTTGTTTTTCCATCGTTGCACTGCATACAGAGTCTGGCTTGTTGCGGTTTTCAATTCAGTTTTTTGTCTGCAAGTTTCTATTTATACTTTATGGTTTCTTTATTCAGTATTTGGTGAGGGTCAGTTGTATTCTGTATGTATGTATGAACAAGATGAGGTATTCTGCTAGCATGTGGTTTCTGTGTATGGATCTATAGATGCCTGGCTTGAACTGTTTTCCTAATAGGACCAAAGTGGTTAGAAAATAAAATGTACAGACAGCAAGGGTAGAAAAAAGCATTTTAATTCAGTTTAGTGAATGGAATATGCTAACTTTGGGAACATCCGGCTCATGATAATTTATTTTGCACAATTCAGGAGGAATGCATTTCTGTTTCTATTTTATAGAAAGAGAAATTCCTTTCATAAACAAACACATTTCTCTGGTGTTGCATGACATGCAACATCTGGCTTCTCAGGGTTTCCAGTTCAGTTTTTCAATGAAGGCTTATGGTGCCAGAATTGTTCTGGTTCCAATTGAGCTGGAAGCCCAAAGAAGCAGGGGGAAACTGCTTGGGGAAAAATAAAAAATTAAAATTAAAGCCCCCTGCATTTAACAGAATCCCCCAGCTTGTGGTCTTGAATGTTGAGTTCAGGGTGAGGGCACAATTTTTCACTTGGCCATAGGTGCCAAATGGCTTCGCTATGACTGTTGGAGGCAAATTATTTAGCTTTAGAAAGAAGTGAAGGCAAGGGTGTTTCCACATTATAATTAGTGAAGATTATTTATGTTATTTATTTATTTGCTTTTATATACCGACACTCGTTCGAAACATCGCATCGGTTTACAATATAATACATAAAAACACAGTTAGTTTGGGTATAATGTTTATTTGAAAAAGTGTTTGAGTTGTTTTTATTGTATTTTAAATTTATGTTATAAACTGCCCTGGTCAGCGTGTTTTATGTGCAGTATAGAAAATAAATAAATAAATAATAGATAACCTTTAACTGAATGAATATCTAACATGAATATCTAATAATAATAAAAACAGCCTCATAATCTACCCTAGCAAACTTTTCATTTCACACTGGAAGGTGTAAGAGATAAAATATAGGAGACATACTCAAAGAAGAATCACAACAAGTGAATGCAACAGCTCAACCACACAGAAGTCATAGAATTCTAGTTTTATGGCTCGCTAACCATACAAAGCACAGACACTGGGTCTGCATCCAATACTTCAGACAAAAGGTCTTTTCAGTTATAAGGCAAGGCAATGTTATGGAAAGAAGGTCTGACAGCATTCAATATGAGTACCTTGGTCTGAGGTAATTTTTCCATAACCTTTGAACAAGAAAACAGACAGTACTGCATATCCTAGATGCTTGCCAAGAATAAGATATGCTCATATATATGCACTATAAAGATATTGTGATAGAGTGCTTATGCAGTTTATCACATCTTGCTACACAGAAAAGCAAGAATCTATATAGTCTGAGATCAAGGACTTTGGCTGCGTTATTCGTCGCCACATTACAAAGATATGACCCAGTTGCCTGCCATAGAATGTGAGTGCTTGTAAGGTATCTCTGCATATTTAGGACAGTTTTTGTATTGTCCACATTTGTAGCCTTCCTTCTTGGACAGATAAGCATACAAGGTCCCCCAGTTAGCTCCCATCTACTATTCATCCATTCTCATGTCTTAACACAAAGATGTTGCTCAATCATCCAGCTTCCTAATGACTATCTGCATTTACTATTGCAATGCTCTATCCCACATTTCACAACCAAAGCCTAAATGCCTCCAAACTGTGGCAAATCACAGCAGTGAGGCTTTTGGGCAAGGGCTAAGATCCAGCGACCATGTGAACCTTCATTAGTTTGCCAAGCAGAAGAAACAAAGATTTAATGGAGGATATTCACAAAATCTCTATGAAAGGAAAGATGCTATTGCTAAAGAATTTCAATCTGCTGGATGTTGATGGGATATTCTGACTGCAATGTCTTCAAGAAGCAGGGAAGTCCTAGATTCTCTGCGGAGAGAACTGTTTCCGTCAACTGGTAGTGAAATCCACATAGGAAGGGGTGATATTGGACCTGGTGCTTAGCAATAGTGACAGTGGATAGGATGTTGCAGTGGACGATCATCTGGGATCCAGAAATCAACAGTTTGTTTCAGTATTAGAGTGCAGGCAATGAGGATTCATTCAAAGGTAAGGATCCTAGATTTCAGGAAAACTATCTTTGTTAAAATGGAGGTGTAACTTAACAAGTCGTTAGCTGGTTGGGAAAATCTTGGGGGAAGTAGAAGCGTAATGGGCAAAACTAAAAGGAGGTATGATAAGGGCAACTTAGCTTGTTAGGAAAGCAAACAAAGGAAAGAGGAAAAAGAGACCCCCTATAGTCTTCTAAAGAAGTAGCTAAAAAGGTTAAGAAAAACCAGTTGGTTTTCATAAGCTACAAGGAGATCACAGAAAGAAGGACACGTGACAATATCTAAATGAAGCTGGGAAAGGAGTCAAGTATGCAAAGATGCAAATGGAAATAAAAACATCAAATAATGAACAACAGGGCAACATGATTTTTTTTTTTTTTAAATGTCCGTGATAGGAGGAAGTGAAAAAGTTGCATTGTGAAACTTAGTGAAGGACAGGAATATGTAGAGGCCAATAAGAAAAAAGTGAAATTACTTAAATATTTCTGTTCGGTGTTCACTATAGAAGTGCCAGGAATGGGACCACATAAAACAAACACAAATAGGATTAGAAATGAAGTAAACCTCAACAGAGTTTCAGAAAAGTATGTTCATGAGGAGCTAACTAAACTTAAGTAGACAGAGCGATGGAACCAGATGGGATATATCAAAGGGTTTTAGGGGAACTTAGGCTGACCTTTTCAATGCTTTTTTTTTTTTTTTTTTTAGAGGGGGGAATAGTTTCGGGAGATTAAAGACAGGAAGAACTCGTTCCTATTCACAAAAATGGAAGTATAGAGGAGGCCAGGAACTACAAGTCAGTTAGTTTTACTTCTGCGGTGAGTGAATTAATGACACTGCTGCTAAAACAGAGGATAGTGCAGTTTCTGGATTCCAATGGATTACAAGATCTGAGGTAGCATGACTTTACCAGAGGTAGATCTTGTCAGAGAAATCTAATCAATTTATTTGATTGGGTGACCAAGGAATTGGATCAAGGGACAGTACTAGATATAGTGTACTTGAATTTCAGTAATGCCTTTGTCATGGTTCCACATAGGCAACTTGGGGCCTTGGTATAAACCCTAAAGTGACTGGGTTAAAAATGGCTGAGTGGGAGGCGACAAGGGTAATGATAATTGAAATTCATTCTGAGGAGAGGGATATTAGTGGTGTGCCACAGGAACAGTTCTTTTCAATTTTTGTGAGCAATATTGCGGAAAGATTATCGGGAAAAGTTTGTCTTTTTAAAGTCAATACCAACATTTGCAACAGGGGTAAACAGTCAAGAAGGTGTGGAAAACATGAGAAGGGATCTAATGAACTTTGAGGAATGGGCAGCTATGATTTCATGTTAAAGTAAAGCAGAGTTATGCATTTAGGCTGTAAAAACCCAAGAAGTTTAGTATTTACTCCTGGGGGAATTCTGCGCAAAAAAAGTTAAAATTCTACAAACTTTATATTGGTTAAAATAACACAATTTACATGGCAGTTTTTAAATAATTAAATTTTAAATTAATAAAGAAAAAAGTTATTACTTATAGATGCAGAATTTTAAATATTTTGAGCAGAATTTCCCTAGAAATTCACTGAGTGTCCCTTCCACTCACTCTCCCTACTCCTCTGGCCACTTTGCCCTCTCAGGCATCAACTCCTCCACCTGCCAGTATCTCTCCCCTCCACCTCTAGGCTCAACCCCTTCCACTCTATTGCCAGTCCCAGAGAGTTTGACCCCGTTCTCAGTACTGCCCCTCATACATGCTCCCTCTCTCTAGCACACATACACACACCCTCATACAGGCTCTCTCACTCTCTCGCACATACACACATCCCCTTATACAGGGCCCCCTCTCTTGCATACACACCCACACAAGTTCCCTTTCTCTCTCCCACATACATTATCACACAGGCTACCTATGTCTCTCTCTCACGCAACCATTCACACAGGCTCTGTCTCACACATACACAATCCCTTCACACAAGCTAGCACCCTCACAATCCCTTTTTCATACACACGAGCTAGCACCCTCACAATCCCTTTTTCATACACACGAGCTCCCAATCTCTCACGCACATACACACTCCTTCACAATCGCCTCATATAGGCTCCCTCTCTGAAACCCACACTCAAGCATCCCCCTCCTTACCTCCCCCATGCTCTCTCTCACCCTCCCCTCCCCTCTCTCACATACACATTCTCTTCTCACTGGGGCCTTTATCTTCACCGCGAGCGGAGCTCACTCCTTTCACAGCACATGGGAGCCTTCCATCTTCGCTGCGAGCAAAGCACACTTCATTCGCGGCACGCGGGAGCCTTCCATTTTCGCCGTGAACGGCGCATCCGGGCCTTTATCTTTGCCACGAGCAGAGTGCGTCCCGCGGCACATGCGGGCCTTCATCTTCGTGCACTCCGTTTGCGGCATGCCAGGGTCTCCTCTATTTTGGCAATTCTGCGCAGGGGGGAATTCTGCACTCTGCAGTAGTGCAGAATTCCCCCAGGACTAAGTATCGGAAGTGAAATTCTTCTGAGCATGTAAGAAAAGTGAGATCTGGGGCTGATCGTATCTGATAATCTTAAAGTGGCCAAACAGGTAGATAAGGCAACAATAAAATCAGAAAGATGATAGCGTGCACAGGAGAAGAATGGTCGACAGAAAAAAGTAGGTGATATTGCCCGTTTGTAAGATACTGGTGAGACCTCAATTGGAATACTGTACACAGTTCTGGAGACTGCATCTTCAAAAGGATATAAACCAGTTGGAGTTGGTCTGAGAGTTGCTACTAAAATAATTGGTGGTCTTTGTTCTAATGCATATGGGGACAAAGATCTAAAGATGCATGCCTTGGGGAAAGGCAGGATGGGGGAGAGATATGACAGAGATGTTTAAATACCTCCCAGGTTTCCATGCAGAGGAGATGATGCTCTTTCAAAGGAAAGGAAGCTCTAGAACAAGGGATCATGGGATGAAGGTGAAAGGGGAGTGATAGACTTTGGAGTAATCTATGAAAATATTTCTTTATAGAGAGCATAACAGATGCATGGAACAGCCTCCCGTGGAGGTGGAGGAGGCAAGGACATTATCTGAATTAAAGAAAGCATGGGATAAACACAGATCTCTGAGTGGTAGGGATCATAAAACTCAGTAGTTTGTGTGGATGGGCAGACTGAATAGGCTATGATGGTATGTTTCTATGTTTTTTTGAATTCTGTTACCATTTTTATTGCTACAATTTCCTCTGGGAGCGCATTCCAGGCATTCATCACCCCTGCATGAAAAAATATTTTCTGACATAGATCTTGAGCCTACCTTGCTGGAGGTTCATATCATGACCCTTGTGTTTCTACATCTTCTTTTCCATTTAAACAAGTTTGCTTCTTGTGCATTAATACCTTTCAGATATTTGAATGTCTTTATCATGCCCCCTGCCCCCCCCCTCCTCGGTCTCTCCTCTCTTCTTAGGTGAACATATTTAAATATTTAAGTCCCATCTCAAATGGATTTTGGTTGCCTTTTTCTGGATGGCCTTTAGATTATATCCTTCCTGAGATCTGGCTTCCAGAATTCAATAGTATTTTAGAAGAAGCCATGCCAATGACCTTATAGAAGCATTTTCACCTCCTTTTTTATGCTGGTTATACCTCACCCTATATACTCTAGCAGCCTTTTAGCACTTGCCACTTCCTTATCACATTATCTTGCTACCTTGAGATTACAAGACACTTATCATACCCAAGTCTCTTTTCTTGGCTCATATACATCAGCCCCTCACCTTCCATACTGGATTTCTGTTCCCCAAATGTGAGACTCTGCACTTTTCTGCAATTAATTTTAACTGCCAGTCAATCAGCTATGTCCTGTCTATGTCCTTTCACAGGTAAAGCCTCCAGAACTGAACACAATAATCCAGGCGAAGTCTCACCGAGGTAATGTACAATGGAATAATAATTTCCTTTTTTCTACTAGTCATGCCTCTCCCTCTATATCCTAGCATCTGCCACTGCCTATTTACACTATCTCAAATCATTGGATATAATGATTTACCACTTCCTTGGATTTCTAAACTCAAAATGCATAACTATTTTCTAGTACTGAAATTCAGATACCAAGTCAACCACTCCTCAAGCTAGATCACTTCTTAAATGATTTACATACTCAGAGGTATTAATTCTGTTGAAGACATTAATGTCATCTGCAAAAAGGACATTTTTCCTTCTGATCCCTCTTAAATATCACTCATAATGATCAGAATACAATCATGTCCCAGCAGTCTTTGCTTATAGATATTATTGTTCTCACCTACTGAGGCTATGTCTCACTTATTTGTATTGGAGAAATTTCATTTTCCTTAGTGTAGACAGATGGACTCAGGACCAATGGGTATAGTGTGCTCTTGATAGTAGTTGGAGACGGATCAGATTTCAATTTGACGTCAGCCCTAGTACATATACCCCTGCCAGACGCCATGCTCGTCAGTATTTTCTTCGAAAAGCAATTGTGGATATATGTGTGACTGAATAACTTGATTAACTTGGTTAACTTGAACTGGTTGATGTGCTTATAGCTGGAGACTGCCAGTGTACTCAACCGAAAAACGCTGACACCGGATAGGTATGAGTGTCCTAATTAGAGGAAAGCTTGGCTTACCCGTGTTTGTCTTGTTTTCGGGGATTGTCCCCGGAGGGTTCCGTGATTGTCAGCAGCCGTGGGCGGGGTGCTGAGTCCATCTGTCTACACTAAGGAAAATGAAATTATCAGGTAAGTAATTTCTCAATTTCCTAGCGTGTAGCAGATGGACTCAGGACCAATGGGATGTATAAAAGCTACTCCTGAACCGGGTGGGAGGCTTCCCGTGGCCCACTTAGTACTGCCCTTGCGAATGCTGTGTCCTCCTGAGCCTGAACATCCAGGCGATAGAACCTAGAGAAGGTATGAATGGAGGACCATGTCGCTGCCCGACAGATCTCGGCGGGTGACAGCATCTTGGTTTCCGCCAAGACACTGCCTGGGCTCTAGTGGAATGGGCCTTGACTTGTAGAGTTGGAGGCTTGCCTGCCTCTACATAGGCTGAGATATGCGCTCCGGGTGCGCCGAAGTTGTGCGTGCAGGCCGGATGCGCGCACCAGTCTGTGAACGGGGTTTTGCTTATGCGCCCGACACAGATGAGCGTGTGGTTGAGAGCCCGACGCCCGTGCATGCGTCGCTGAAGTTATGCGCGTGCCGGTGTGCGCACAAGTGATTTTGTACACACGGCTCACCTCTGTGCACACAGAACGAATCGGCGGACAGGGCGAAATGGAAATGGTGACAGCAACCACGCGGGCAATATGGCGACCACCTCAAAGGGTCTCCACGTGGGAGGGCCCTCGTATCGAACTGGGGTCTAGCCCTTGTAGGACTGATCAACCCGGTAGCACTTACGCCGGCTGGCTATCTGTGCGGCTATTCGAGCCTCGGAGACTGGAGACTTTTAAGCAGTTTTCTACCTTACCTTGTTCTCGGGCGTTTCCCGGTCTCGTTCCGGGCGGTCTCCGGTTGCGGGGGAAGAGGGAAAAAATACCTTCACCACCGCGCTTGAATTTGCACCCACTGCCTCTCAGCCGCACCCGATGCCGGGGCTAAGTCCACGCTGGGAACCAGCTGCTGGACCGAGGCCTACCTCTGAGGGATCGCGGAAATCACCTCAGGAATCTCGACTGGGGGAGGGACACGTAGGTATCACTGCAGGAGAGCAGGGCTCGTCTGTAGAGATAAGTTTTCTTCTTTGTTTTGCATTTCTTTGGTTAGAATACGCTAATGCTGTGCAAGCGTGTATAGAGTCCCAAACTGCTATGGAGACGGAAAATACTGAAGAGCATGGTATCTCGCAGGGTATATGTACTATGGCTGACGTCAGATTAAAATCTGATCCGTCTCCAACTGCTATCAGGAGCACACTATACCCATTGGTCTTGAGTCCATCTGCTACACGCTAGGAAATGTTTTGTTTTTATGTTTTTAATGACTGTATTTAAATCTGTTATGTACCTATTACTGTGAATACAATGGGCTACATGTCTTATGAATAAAAGAAACCAGTCCCATGACTGAATACTGAGGTATTCCAATCATCATCTTTCTTTCCTCAGAACAAAACATTTACCACCAGGCTCTGTTGTCTATCCCTCAACCAGTTTCTAATTCAGACCATCATCTTAAATCCTATTCCTAGACTACTCAGTTTACAAGTGACAATTCACTTTGAAGTGAGAAATTATTGGAATCTAAATGTCAAATGAGGTAGTGAGAACTGCATCTGATGAGAAGGGAGCAAATATTTCATGACTAACTCCCTTTGTATACATTCAACTGAGTCACATGCCAGCAAAAATTACAGAAAGGAGATTTGTTAATATAATAGTGTTTGATCTAATATATTATCATTAAATAGCAGTCATTAATTCCTGATCAAACTTTCTCATATTCTACTCAATTAGAATTATGGAAATGAGTAGGTGTTGACAATTAATCAAATAACCAAGAGATGGCAAGTAACAGATGTGACACTGTCTAGGGCTACTTAACTTCAATTTTTGAGATCTACAAGGATTTTCAAAGTAACAACAAGGAATATTCAGATATAACACCATCCATTTGGTCTAAGAATTCATTTAATTTACACATTTCCATCATACTGAAAATCAGATTTGGCTCTGGACCTCAAAGAAAGTAATCAAGTACCCACCCTAGATAAAGACTGCTAAGGTTTTATACACTAAAATGCTTGAGCAAGATGCTTAACCTTTTGTTTCTGCATTTCTTTAATGTCTGTCATTTGCTCAAAGTTCCAGTCTAATTAGGTCCTCATAGTTTGTAAGTATATTTTTTGTAAATTCATGGCATAACAATCTGAAATCAGCCCATTTGATACAATACTGATAACATTAAATTCTTCATACAAAGGCAATGAAGATTATTGTGTTTCCGCTAAATAAGACTGTTAAACCTTTTTGCTTTAGACAGAAATATTAAGTACATTCAGTATTTTAAAGAATCTCATTTTTGGCTGTTTGTAAATTATGTAGATACTAATAATTTATTTTACCTCGAAAACCATAGAATGCAAAAATAAAAAAAATCTTAACACTATGTAGCTGAACTTGGATGACAACTCAGAACTGATTATAGTTTGGAGTAAATGATGTTTGAATCCAAGGATTGTGGTGGTTGATAGTCAAGAATACTACCACTATAATTATAATAAAATATATTTTTAGATGCAGAAGCTTCACCTTGGATGTTGAGGGAATTTTGTTTTGCTTTCTGTTTTTCCATTGCTGGGAAATGCTTAACTTGCTATGAAAGCGGTGCTGGGAAGAGACAGAAAACTGTTTTTTAGATGCAGAGCTGTCTCACTTGGAATCCTACCCACTCCATGGGCGGCTTTTCCTATACAGACTTTTAGGGGCTCTCATCCATGCAGTCTCTTTCAAAGTTACAAATTTCTCAATTAATCCTGTCTTTAACTGCCTATTTTTAATTCTTCTCAGTTATGGCCTTGCAGTCTTACCTAGAAATGTCTTATTTGATTTTTGTTCTGTGTTTTGTCTGTCCATCTTGATTAGATTGCAAGCTCCAAAGATTAGTGACTTTCCATTATGTCTCTGTATAGCACTGTGTACATCTGGCATGTGTTATCCAAACATATATAACTAATGTCATATTTTTCTGTGTGCTTAATCTGAGGCAACTATGTGGAATGTAAAAAAATGTCAAAGTACAGCACTGAATGAGGGTATATTCTGCTATTTGAAAATAATTCTAAAACATAGTGCCGTAATTAACTAAGTCCATAACATTCCAGTCCTAGTATATTGACATGTGATATCCTGTATATATAGTATCTATAATAGTGATTTTTCAAATATGAAATCATAACTCCTTTATAATTTCTCATTCGCAATGTAATTTATGGAATTACTTAGCAAACCTCAATATTTATAAATTACAGTGAAGTAAATTAAAACAGTAAATGTAAATAAAGGTGTTGCTATTAACATACCTCCTCGTTGAACCAACAGTGTAACTTCGCTTCCCTTAGGGCATTCAATCAGCAAATCCACAACCTGGTTATGAGTAAGATTCTGCACATTCTTCTTATTTACTTCAACTATAAATCCCCTTCCTTCAGGCCACGGCATCTTGGACTGTCTACAATTTGCTTCACTCTTTGGCCTCCACCACCAGGACTATCAGCTATAGTAAAACCAAAGCCCATGGGCCCTTTTACTATATGCACAGTTATAAGTTCAGGCTGTGTTGCTATGGAGGAAGCCAAAGAGACAGTATCATTGGGATAACCATGGGAACCATTTGAAGAAACATCTGCAGGGCTACTCGGTCTTGGCTCCTTCATGCCATTTACCTTTCCAGTTTTACTACTCTGGCTTGATGGAGAATCATAATTTTCTTGTCCATTTACAATGATTGGTTCTTTATCCATAATTGCCACAGATGTTACTAGGCTTGTGTTAGGATCATCTGGGTCAAAAGGCAAAGGGTAACCTCGGCAGAGCTGTAGGTCCACACTTGTACCAATTGGAATGGACTGGAAGATTTTTACAACTTGAGCATGTGTATGTCCTAGTACACATGTCTCATTCACACTCACAATGACATCCCCTGCAGAAGAAACAGAACAAAAATTAATTTAAAAGAATGTATCTTTTTTAAACATTTTTAATAAATAAAAACAATATTAGTTTAAAACAATGTTGTTTGTACAAAGCTTGTTTGTCAATAGTGCTACAGTGGGTTGTCACAGCAATGATAACAAAAGTATCAGATATTTTGCTAACAAAGTAAATGTCACTGTAGATGGATAATTATGTCATAATTGCTACAGTTGTAAAGAACACTGAGGTTTATGTTGACTACAAATTGTAAACTAATGCAGAATTATTGTTAAATCTGCCTAACCTAAAGGATATTTAAAAGTTCTGAAAGGTCTAATCCTCTGTTTCTTCACGGACAAACTCATTCTTTTACAGTTCATATTATGAAAGGCATAAATTTAAGGTAGTAATACTAAGATTCTGCAAAATATCTGTTTTGACTATTCTTGGTTATTTTGCTACTCTTTTGGTATTATTGCTACATTTTTCTTTTTTTCAATCAATATTTAAATTGTGATGCTTTACTGGAATAAAAAGTGCATACTTTACATTATGGTCCTCTAGCATGTCTTAGATTTTATTAGTATTTAATTACTATTGTCATACATTTACTTTATTTGTAACAGAGACCTATAAACTAAAGGGTATGTTGACATCCATGTTCAACATAATATTGTAGATATTAGCTAATGCTCACGTACTAACAGTGTTTCTATGCAATATTTGCATGCATATTAGCATTACCGCTGGTTCACCAGCAGTAATATAAATGCACATACAAATGCCCAAAACTTAATAACTAAACTACCTTGTTAGGTATTAATGCTGGATGTAGTTTCCAGTGTTAACATCTAAGAATTTTAATGCAGCCTATTAATGCTGCGAAAATGAACTACATTTCAGAAGGTGCAGTTAATGTGCCCTATAAAGAAAATCAAAGTTAACTCAGGTCTTAATTGGCCAAGAAACCTGTTCCACTCAAACATAAGCTTGCCTTTCCAAAGACATAAATCAGACTTCTAACCCACACTTTCATAACCTTTCTGCCCCGGTCAACTCAAAACTGAATCTCTCAACTCTCCCCTTTTAATCTTCTATCACATGGCCAACTTGAAATCAAAACTCCAGGACTTTGATTCCCCCCCAAGGACCTTTCATATATTTTCATAGAAGGACCCCTTATTGCCTGCTGGCAGGAAGGAGTCAGTTTCTCTCTTGCTGGCCAAAGTACCAAATTCAAAATGCCATCACACTCTGACCTGCATTTTGGATTTGGCTGAAAGGAGACAAGCGCCCTGCTGCTGATACAGAATCAGTGACATTCTTCAAAAAAAGTGGGAGTTTTTGGGGTCACAAGACAGTAAAGCCAGGCATAAATGCGGCCCAATTTCAGTGGCCTTGGACTGGAGGAGGGGTTACAAGTGGCACATAGATGTCCAATTTGAGTTGCCCAGATAGATGTGTGTGTGCTGGGGGGGGGGGAGGAGGGGGCGGGAGCATGCACAGGAGACCTGGATGCCAGTATCTGAATCTGGGAAGAGCCTTTCCCATTGGGGTGGTTAGCACAGGGAAAACTGAGCTTTCGCCATTTATTCAAGGATACTTTAAAGTTCTTTGTTATATGACTTATTCATTTCTTGGCTCTCTACCTCCCTCTGTTGGAATTATTATTGTTTAACCCGTTTTATTATTACAGCTTCACCATTTATTCCAGGGCACTTTACAGTTCTTTGTTAAAAAGCTTATCCATTCCTTGGCTCTCTTCCTCCCTCTATTGGAATTATTATTGCTTAACCTAAATTCATTTTCCTTACACTTTACTATTAAGTAGAATTCAAGAGATGCCTTCACTATTGCTAAGTCTAATGTTTTTAAATGGCTCATTTTCTAGAGGTTACATGTCAGCAATTCATGTTACATTCTGGCTCAGATATAGCAAAGTGCTATCAGAACACATTTCTAATGGTTTTTTGGTATTCTGACACAAAAACACTTAGATGTATAATGGTAAGAGAGAGTAAGTACAATCTGAGCATCTTTAAAAATATTTAGATGCTATCACCTAATAAATGATATAAATACAAGGCAAAAGCAATAGCCTAATGGACTTATGGTCCAATATATCAAGGAATTTCTCCCATGTTGTATTCTGCGACGATGGGGAAAAATCCTTAATGAATCAATTCAGCTGCTGAATTGTCCTCTCAGACTCACAAACACACACACACACACACAATCTCTCATTCTTTGAGCATGATATAATAAGATATGAGTAAAAAATGTTAGATGCAGGGCTGGTGCAAGGGTATTAGGCACCCTAGGCGAACCTTCTGCCTTGTGCCATCCCCCCCGCTCGGTCACACCACCCCCTGGTCTCAGCCCCGACTCCTACCTCATTCGCGCCCACCGAGTGTGCGCTTCTCTGGGCCGCGAGTAGGTTGGGTGCTACTCACAGCCGCCAGATCTCTACTCCTCTTTGCCACGAGCGGGATAGCCTCTACTCGCGGCCCCCATGGCTGCTTTTCAGCACTCCCTAATGGTTAGCGCCCTAGGCAACCACATAGGTCATCTAATGGGTTGCGCCAGTCCTGGTTAGATGGACTTAAGTGCACATTTTCTTTACTCATGTGCTAAGAAAAGAGTTAACCCCTGACAAAGTAATCTAATTGTATGCTAATGCATTGGGAGTTATATAAAAAAAAGCAAATGGACTAAAAAATAAGCACACAAAAATATGTTTAGCATTCATAAAACAAATTATGTGCAAAAACCACGAGGTCCATATTCAAACGTAATTTAGATGAATAGTAATAGTTAAACCGTCTAAGGCCTGGATTTTCTAAGTTCGCAGAAAATCCGGCGGTAACGGGCGGGCGGGGGGACAGGCCTGCGAAAGCCGGCAGCGATCGCACCACCGTGGTGCTATTGCTACCTACCGGCTTTCGCAAACCAATAGCGCCACCGTGAAAGGTGGTGCTATTGGCCGCATTACTGACGGCAATAAGGCTCCTTACCTTTTCATCGTCAGTGATGTCTTCGCGGCGTCCACCCCGGTGCCGACCCAATTCCTCCCCTTCCGGTATGGACGCCGCCCAGAACCCGCCCCGATTTAGGTATCGCACGCGAAAAGTCCCTTTTCGCGTGCGATACCTTTGGTAAATGACCCCCTAAATAGCTTACCCGAGTATACTGAGTGCTTATCTGGCTAAACTCTAGCCAGATAAGTTGGCAGGTGTTCTGGGGCCAGCAAAAGGCACTCTGGGTAGGACCTGAGTTTGCCGCATAAGTTAACCGGCTAACTGAACTGTGATATTGGGAGTTAGCCGGTTAACTTATATGGCCAACTCTGGTCGGTCCGTAGAGCTTTCCTAAAATTAGCCGGTTATACATAATTGGCTAACTTTAAGATAGCTGGGTATATTCAGTATGGCAACTGTGCCACTGAATATATCCTGCTACTTAGCCGGATATGGTTATCCGTCTAACTAGCTGAGTCACTCAGCGGCTGAATGTTGTCCCCCAGCCCCTCATTTTCTGCACTGTGAAAGAGTTACGCACACAAATGGTATTTTCAGCACATAAAATATGATCAATGCACATAAAACATGTTCTAATATGTGCTAAAAACATGGTTTGTGCACAAAGCATGTTTTATGCAAATAAATCTAGAGTACAGAACCTTCCCGACTTCGCCAACCACAGCCTTAAAAACTTTACTCCATCACTGACCAGGAGTTACATTTCCAGTGCTAAGAAAACATAAGTTACAACTATGCACTTCTCTGCATTGGGAAGTAATAATTACTAGATTAACATGGGATTTTCATGGAGGAGAGCTAATGTGTGCGCATATTTTTTATGCACTGAACTTCTTGTTAAATCGACAATAAAGTTGTGCAATCACACATTAACATGTTTGTTCAGCTGAGCATACCTTATTACATTAGCCTATCTGTATATATATTTTTGACTGGTTCTTTTCAGTGGCATGGTTTAGATTTTGGGATTTTGCAATTTTTGTTATGTTATATTGATATGTTGCCTCTGCTAACTCCTTCCCTGATTATAGTAGGGAGAGAGCTAGCTGGGTGGTATGGTTTTTTTGCTTTATTTTTTAAATTATTTATTTTCTTGCTTGTGAATTGTTTTGAAAAATTCTCTTTATTGTACATGCTTTTATGAATTGTATTTTTGTTATATTTAACATATATTATTGTAATCTGTATTGATGAATTTGTAGTTCCATATGTTATAAACCATTCTGGATGGTCCTACAGGACTAATAAGGCAGGATGTAAGTCTAATAGATAAATATAAAACAAAAAACAATTTCCATCTAACATGCTCCCTCCCACAAAAAGTCTTCAGTTGGCACAAACCCTTTTCTGTCAGCTCAGCCTTTGAACAGACTGCTAATAAACACTACCAGCCAGTAACATAGGGCCCCAGTTTTGTTTCTCTGAGTTGCTGAAGAAAATTTCCTAGACACACACCAGGGTAATTGCGGTTAGAAGAGCTGCTGAGGATGAGAGCGGGAACTGAGAGGGAGGAAGAGGCTATTGATCCATTCTACTGAAGGGGAAGATTGGGGGTGTGTATGCAAAATGAAGGCTGAGGTGTGCTAAAATGGTTGACAGGCATCATAAGAACATGCCATACTGGGTCAGACCAAGGGTCCATTAAGCCCAGCATCCTGTTTCCAACAGTGGCCAGTCCAGGCCATAAGAACCTGGCAAGTACCCCAAAACTAAGTATATCCCATGCCAGTAATAGCAGTGGCTGTTTTCTAAGTCAACTTGATTAATAGCAGATAATGGACTTCTCTTCCAAGAACTTATCCAAAACTTTTTTAAACCCAGCTACACTAACTGAACTAACTACATCCCCTGGCAACAAATTCCAGATTTTCAATGTGCGTTGAGTGAAAAAGAATTTTCTCTGATTAGTTTTAAATGTGCAACATGCTAACTTCATGGAGCGCCCCCTAGTCCTTCTATTATCCGAAAGAGTAAATAGCTGATTCACATTTACCCATTCTAGACCTCTCATGATTTTAAAAACCTCTATCATATCCCACTTCAGCCATCTCTTCTCCAAGCTGAACAGCCATAACCTCTTTAGTCTTTCCTCATAGAGGAGCTGTTCCATCCCCTTTATCATTTTGGCCGCCCTTCTCTGTACCTTCTCCATCACAACTATATATTTTATGAGATGCGGTGACCAGAATTGTGCACAGTAATCATGGTGTCGTCTCACCATGGAGTGATACAGAGGCATTATGACATTCTGTTTTATTCTCCATTTCTTTCCTAATAAATGCTAACATTCTGTTTGTTTTATTGACTGCTTCAGCACAGTGAGCTGAGGATTTCAAAGTATTGTCCACTATAATGCCCATATCCTTTTCCTGGGTGGTAATTCCTATTATGGAACCTAATGTCTTCTAACTACAATGTGGGTTACTTTTTTGCATGTACATCACTTTGCACTTGTCCATTTGAATGCCCAGTCTTCCGGTCTTGCTAGATTTTACTGCAGTTTTTCACAATCCCCTTGTGATGGAATAATTTTGTTTCATTTTTAAATTTGATCATGTCACTCAATCCCCTTCCCAGATCATTTATACATTTATTTTATTTATTTATTTGTTTTTTATATACCGACATTCAACACAAGTCATCACATCGGTTTACATATAACAAATTAAAAAAGAAAAGGTTACATTGTAATAAATAGTAGAGAGTAGATAGATAAAATAGTAGAGGGAGAATTAAAGAGGAGGGGAAATAAATAAAGTATGATTTGCAAATAGAGTGGTGATGCTGATGGTGTATTAAAAAGCACCGTCCCGGTACAGATTTCAGAGGTACTCCACTGTTAACCCTTCTCCACTGAAAAAAACTGACCATTTAGTCCTTCTTATCTTTTAACCAATTTGCAATCCACAATAGGACATTACCCTATCCTGTACTTTTTAATTTTCTCAAGAGTCTCTCATGTGGCACTTAGTCAAATGAATTCAGAAAATTCAAATAGACTATATCTACCAGCTTATTATCCATGTTTATTAACCCCTTCAAAAAATGTAGCAGATTGGTGAGGTTAGATTTCCCTTGTGTAAATCCATGCTGCTTTAGTCCATTAAACCATGTCTTTCTGTGATTTTATTCTTTAGAATAGTTTCCATGATTTTCCCAGCACCGTACCTAGACTGACCGGTCTATAGTTTCCTGGATCACTTCTGAAGCCCTTTTTAAAGATTGGGGTTACATTGGCCACCATCCAATCTTCAGATACAATGGACGATTTTAATGAGAGGTTACAAACTACTAGTAATAGATCTGCAATTTCATTTTTTGAGTTCTTTTAGAATTCTGGGGTGTATACCATCTGGTTCGGGTAATTTGCTACTCTTTAATTTATCATCTGCCTTATTACATCTTCAAGCTTCACCATAATTTGTTTCAGTTCTTCTGAATCATCATCATTGAATACAGTTTCCGGTATCGGTATCTTTCCAACATCCTTTTCAATAAACACCAAAGCAAAGAATTCATGTAGTCTTTCCATGATGGCCTTATCTTCCCTTAATGCCCCTTTAACCCCTCGATCATCTAATGGTCCAATTTCCTCACAGGCTTCCTGCTTCATTTATATTTTTAAAAGTCTTATTATGTTTTTTTTCTATGACCAGCTTCTTTTAAAATTCTGTTTAGCTCGCCTTATCAATGATTAACATCTAGTTTACCAATGCTTATTATGCCTTTTCCTATTTTCTTCAGATGCATCCTTTTTCCAATTTTTGAAAGAAGTTCTTTTGGCTAAAATAATCTCTTTCATCTCAACTTTTAATCATTCTTACAGTCGTTTAGCCTTCCTTCCACTTTTTTTTTTAATGTGTGGGGAATAATCTGGACTGGGCCTGCAAGATGGTAGTTTTATATAATGTTGAAAACCAAAATAATTTCTCTATATAGGCTACTATGTCCTCACTGTATAATTATTCAACATTAAACCAACACTTATGAGGAACCCAATATTTTTCAATGGATTTAAACTTTTTTTTATAGCATATGGGAATTAGTATCAGAAAATAATGTGCTCTTTATCAATACAGTCATCTGGCTCTTGCCCACAAAGGGCTGCAACCAGTTTCATGTATGTAGCACTTGAGATCACTTCATTTACTATTTCCCAATGTTTTTTTTTTTAATTGCTTCAATCGCGCATTATATGATCACCACACTTTAAAAACCCTTGTACAAAGTGCACATATCTCCCAAAAACACTTTATGGTCAACTTATCCTTCAACTTAGCTGACACCGCGGTGTTCCAATGTGTTATCCAAAAACAATTCTTCTTTTCTTTTTTCACGTTACACACACTATTCAACTATCAATTTATTTTCTTTGTCTTTTTTCATTTAAGAGTTTCTTTGGCTACCATTGACGTGGTGTCATTATACACGAATATCCCCCAATATGCCACTTTGCGAGTAATAGGGGACACATTAACAGAAAAGGGAATCAGAGAATGTACTCCGGTCCAATTTATAGTCACATTAGCAGCATTGGCTTTAAAGCAGAATTTCTTTTTATTTGATAAATATTTTATCAACAGGTTGGCGGAACGGCGATGGGGGCAACCATGGCCCCCAGTGTAACAAGTCTATATGTGGGGCGGTTTGAAAAGGAATGGTTGGGTATCTCACAAAACAGACAGTACATATTATTTTGGCGTCGTTTCATAGACGATATTATCATTCTGTGGTCTGGTGGTCAGGAATTGTTTGGCCAATTTGTGGACTGGTTGAATACCTGCGACTCTTCACTAAAATTCACCTATACCTTCGGGGGATCAAAGGTACCATTTTTAGATGTTAAGATATCTATTGAGGCAGCACAGTTTTTTTTCACAATTTATAAAAAATCCACGGACAGGAACACACTATTAAGCTACTCTAGCTGTCATCCTCAAAAATTAATTAACAGCATATCCTTTGGACAATTCTTGTGGCTGAGAAGGCTCTGTTCAACCATGGAAGAATTTAAAGAAAGGTCCAAAGACATGAGTCAGAGGTTTCTTGAAAGGGGTTACCCAATAAATGTTGTGCGGCGAGCTTTTAAACGGGCAAGGTGGAGCAACAGAGAACTGTTGTTAGTGCCACAGAAAAAAGAGAAAAATACACGATTGACTTGTGTATTACCATTCTCAGAGGGCATATAAGAAGTTGCACTGAGCATTAAGAAACATTGGCATATTTTACAACTACACTCTGGGGTAGATTTTAAAAATTTGCGCGATCGCGTACTTTTGTTCGCGCACCAAGCGCGAACAAAAGTACGCTGGATTTTATAAGATACGCGCGTAGCCGTGCGTATCTTATAAAATCCGGGGTCGGCACGCGCAAGGGGGTGCACATTTCTGCAACCTGCGCGCACCGAGCCCAGCGCACGCTGCCTGTTCCCTCCGAGGCCGCTCCGAAATCGGAGCGGCCTCGGAGGGAACTTTCCTTCGCCCTCCCCCGCACCTTCCCTTCCCTTCCCCTACCTAACCCACCCCCCCCCGGCCCTATCTAAACCCCCCCCCCTACCTTTGTCGGCAAAGTTACGCCTGCCGGCCAGCAGCCCCACTCCGTGTTCCGGTCCCGGGGGCTGGTCCAGAGGCCGCGGCCATGCCCCCGGAACACCCCCGGGCCGAAACCACGCCCGCGTCGCCGCCCCCGAAATGCCGCGTCACTCCTGACACGCCCCTTTTACAAAGCCCCGGGACTTACATGTGCCGGCGCGCGAGGGCCCTGCGCGCGTAAATCCGGCCGGATTTACGCGCACAGGGCATTTAAAATCCGCCCCTCTGTGTTTAGAGAACAGTCAATGGTAGCAATAATATTAAGGATTGAGTAGTTCATTCTTTTTTAAGCCAGTAGAGGATAAAATACCCGAAGAGGTGGGTCATTACCCATGTAACTCCTGCTCTATGTGCATCATTGTCCACTCTAATGTCCAAATATCTATAACAAAGCTGAAAGATTATGTCCCCATTATAAGAACTTCCTGCACAACTAGTATGCTTGTGTATGCTATCTGGTGTCCGTGTGAATTATTATATGTGGGCAAAACTATGAGGAAATTAAAGACTCGCCTCATTGAGCACAAAAGTGCTTTAAAATGTCTGAAATTAGAAGCACCACTTGTGCACACTGTGTGGAAAAGGGGCATCTTTTTGACAATTTAAGATGCACAGTGCTGGAAGTTCTCACTAAAGACGAACAAGGAGGCAATTTAAATCAAAAGCTGCTACAAAAAGAACAGAAGTGGATCTTTAAATTGCAGATGGTACACCCCGAAGGACTCAATAAAGAGGTCAGTTGGTCGGTGTATTTGGTTTGAGGAAGCTGATTGGTACAATTTGGAGGAGGTTGAGTGATTTAAAAACGTACACTTCTGGCGTTCAAAGTTTGAGCGAGAAGCACCATTTGTTGAAGGAGTGCTGCAGGATGGAGCCGGTTGCAGCCGAAGAATATTAGTAAGTTTCATTGCGTAAATGGCCAAGTTTTGAAATTGTTGAAATTATTTTAAATGAGAAGTTGAGTGTAGAAAATTTAATGTGCTATTTTTGATAGGTTGAATCCCCTGAAGAAGTGGTAACAGATGCCGAAACATTGCCAATGTTGGGAGTTGAGCAGTGCGTGCAACGCAGAGGGTAGCATTAAATGAAAAAAACAAAGAAGTTAAGTTCATAGTTGAATAGTGTGTGTAACGTGAAAGAAGAAAAGAAGAAATTGTTTTTGGATAACACATTTGAACACCGCGGTGTCGACTAAGTTGAAGGATAAGTTGACCATAAAGTGTTTTTGGGAGATATGTGAACTTTGTACAAGGGTTTTTAAAGTGTGGTGATCATATAATGCATGATTGAAGCAACTTAAAAAAACCAATGGGAAATAGTAAATGAAGTGATCTCAAGTGCTACATACACGAAACTGGTTGCAGCCCTTTGTGGCCAAGAGCCAGACGACTGTATTGGTTAAGAGCACATTATTTTCTGATACTAATTCCCATATACTATAAAAAAGTTTAAATCCATTGAAAAATACTGGGTTCCTCATAAGTGTTGGTTTAATGTAGTTTATATAATGACCATGCCTATTGTAAACTCTTAACTTTTGTATTTGCACTTAAGTTATTTTCTATTTTCCTCATTTTATCAGTTTCCCTTTTGAAATTTAATGCTAATGCTGTAGATTAACTTAATGTCCTTCCTCCAGTCATTAAATCAAATTTGATCACATTATGATCACTACTGCTGAGCGACCCCACCATCGTTACCTCTCACACCAAATCCTACGTTTTACTAAAAATTAAATCTAAAATGACTATGTTTTGGCAGTTCCCAGACCAACTGCTCTATGAAGCAGTCATTTATTTCATCTTGAAACTTTACCTCCTTAGCATGTCCTGATATTACATTTACCCAGTCAATATTAGGGTAATTTAAATCTCCCATTTTTACTGTGCTACCAACTTTTTAGTGTCCTTAATCTGTTTTAGCATTTCATTGTACATCTGTTCATTTTTGCCAGGTGGACAGTAGAATACCCCAAAGCTAAATTCTTATGCATTGCACATTGAATTTCCACCCATAAAGATTCAATAGTACATTTAATCTCCTATAGGATCTTTATCCTGTTGGGACTCTATGCCATCCTTAACAAAGCGCAGACATCCTCCACCCCTCACCAAGTTGATCCACCCTATCACTGCGATATAATTTGTACCCTGGTATAGCACTATCCTAATGGATATACTCCTTCCATCAGGTTCCTGAGATGACCTCATCATTCAGTACTGTACATTCTCTCCTATCTTAGACTTCTGGCATTAGCATACAGACATTTCAACATACATTTTTTTGCTTGTATTAACAATCTGCTTATTAGCTGATGGAGATACTTTGGAATCTTTTAATTTAGGTGGCTATTTACTTATAGGCAGATGGGCTCTGTTTGCTTTTACTGGAACTTCTCTCTATCAGGATGCCCTAAGTCTTTTGTTAGTTTAGTATTCTTTTTGAAAATACTTCCCTCCGAACCATGGACTGCTGAGCTTTCTCCCATGTTCAAAAGCTGCTCTATCTCCTTTTTGAAGGTTATTACCAGTAGCCTAGCTCCACCCTGGTTAAGGATGAGCCCGTCCTTTAGGAATAGGCTCCCTATCCCCAAAATGTTGCACATTGCCTAATAAAACTAAAGCCTTCTTCCCTGCATCATCATCTCGTCCATGCATTGCTATTCCAGAGCTCTGCCTGCCTCTGGGATCCTATGTGTGAAACAGAGAGCATTTCAGTGAATGCAACACTAGAGTTTCTGCATTTCAACTTTCTACCTAAGAGCCTAAATTTGGTTTCTAGAACCTCTTTCGCACACCTTCCTATGTCATTGGTGCCCACATGTACCACGATAGCTGGCTCCTCCCCAGCCTTGTCTAAAATCCTATCTAGGTGACACATAAGGTCCACTATCTTTGTACTAGACAGGCAAGTTACAAAGTGATCCACGTGTCCACCAGCCATCCAGATATCTAAATTCCTAATAATCGAATAAACAACTATGACAGCTGACCTAACCCCCATTCTTCCTGGTCTTAGTCCTTGGAGATTCATCCTCAGTGTGAGAGAATAATGCATCACCTGGAGAGCAGGTCCTTGCTACAGGATCACTTCCCACTAGGGCTATGCTCTTTGACCAGTTGATTTTGGTCTTCTAAAGCAGCACAAGGGCTTCTGGACTGGAGTTGGAACTTGGCCACTATTTCCCCAAAGTTCTCCTCTATATACCTCTCCTACTTATCTCAAATTCTACAGGTCTGCCACTCTAGCATCCAGAGATTGGACTCGTTCTCTGAGAACCAGGTGTTCTTTACATTGAGAGTACACATACAGCCTCCTACTAACTGGTTGGGTGGATAATAATATAAGTGGCACTCGGTGCAAAAGACTGGAACATCCTCATCTTGCTGCTAAACTGCTGTCACATCTTAATATTTTGAGTTCTTGAGAATGGCCGACCCTGTCCTAGCCTACGTTGCTCTACTTTCTCACCGTTGTAAGTGAGAAAAGATTGATTCTGACAGAAGTGAAACACTACCCTTAGAACGGAGATAATATTGGGCTCAGGGATACTTTTTCAATTAAAATTACCAAAGGCCACCAAGGAGGCGAAACCCCTTCACAACTAAAGTCAGATTCCAAGTTGAGAAGATCTCCCACAGTGGAAGACTTGCGTTCTTGACTCCCTAGAAGAAAGTATCCCATCCGAGAATAGCAAAACAGCTTGCATGACTGTCTCCCTTCCAGCAAGCCAGAGACTGTCTCTGCCTTCTGGAAGATTCGCAAGTTATGCCTTCATCCCAGTCTCCTCTGGCTTAAGAATAAGGTTGATGGAATGGGTCCCTCAAATAGAAATATTGCCTCCTCTCTGTAAACTGAACTCACAAAAGCTCAAAACTCTAATTTCTGCTGAAACTCTAATTTTGGTCCGCTAATGGTCCTCTTATGTCACTGAATGTTGTAACCCTGACACTAAATATCTTCCTTATGTAGCTTGGTTATCTTAACAGTCAAGGTCATAAACTCTAAAAGATGTTTTCCAGTCTCTTTTACAACCTAGAAGAATCCTTTGACAGGGCAAAGGGGAATAAGAACCTATGCTTGCACTTTCATTACTTGGTCTAGAAAATGTCTGAGATCCTGGAAGGAACACATTTAGAAGACTAAATCGGTCATAATTTTACAAGGATACCCACATCTCCTTGTTTCTACTTTTCTTTTATAGCTGAAGAACTTGCTTAATTTATTTTTGTACATGAAATATCGATAAAATGCCTACTGATCTGGCCAAAAATGAGTGCCATCCAGCTCCTGTTCCATGTGCACTACAGCACTGCTTTCTATCAAAAGTACCAGGACTTGATCTGGGGAAACCATCCACGTTTTGCTCTTGGCAGGATGCCTGCCTACTCACAAACCAGGCAGAATGCACCCATTGACACACTGAGCCACTGTGACTTACCTGCAAGCACTGTACCTCTCTCTCTTTTTTTTTTTTTTTTTTTTACAGCTATACCAGAAGCCAGCAGAGGGAGGGAGAGGGGCGAGTGATAATTTCAGACCTCTGACTAAGTTTAAATCTGGCACAGCACCATAGGAGACTAAGAAGTAGTCCAGCAAAAAGGCTGTGCTGCAAGCCTTTTTCTTTTAAACTATTTTATCCTTGTTACTCCCTGAATACTGGGACTGTGTGCTATTGGTTGCTCCTGCTGCCGGACACACCAAGGAAACATTCACCCAGGACCTCCCAGTGCTTGACCAATAAGAACAGGATCTCAGACCCCAAATGAGTTGGTTCCCATGGGGAAAAAGAAAATTAGTCCAGCAGGATCATCACCCAGAGCACCTCCAAGACTTAGCCCTTGCTCCACCAGAACCTGGGCCTAAAAAGCCATCCTGGGAGCTGCCTACACATAGATGCCGCACTAGTCCATGCATCTGCTGGAGACAGAAATAATGAAGAACTGAAGGTTGCATCAGGCCCCTATATGGGGAGTGAAGTTAGCTTTGAGCATTTTTTTCTGCCTCCATCTGCACATAACCCACTTGGTTGCACTGATTTGAAATGGATGATAAGAAATGGGAAAAATAATCCTAATTATAGGTGCACAATGCTGGTATCCATATTAGGAGTCACCACCCAGTAAAAAGATTTGAGAGTCATTGTATACAACATGTTGAAATCTTCAGCTTAGTGTGCAATGGTCAAATAACAAATAGAATGTCAGGAATTAATCAGAGAGGAATGAAGAATAAATTGGAAAATATCATAATGCCTCTGTATTGATTCATGGTGTGACAGCACCTTCAGTATCATGTACGGTTCTGGTCACCCCATCTCAGAAAAGATAAAATGGAATTTGAAAAGGTACAAAAATGATAAAAAGGATGGAACGGCTCCTGTATAAAGAACAGCTAATCAGGTTAGGACTCTTCAACTTGGAATAGAGGGGATTATGATAGATTTATAAAATCATAAGTAGAGTACAACAGGTAAACAGGAAAGGTAGTTACTAAGATTAGGGGACACGGCATAAAGCAAACAGGTAGCAGATTTAAAACAAATTGGACAAAGTATTTTTTTTTTCACTTAATGCAAAATCAAGATGTGAAAGCAGTTGCTGGAGGATGTAGTCAAGGCAACTAGCATAGCTGGAATAAAAAGGTGTTTGGACAAGCTCCTGGAAAAAAGAACATAAACCATTATTAGCTGTGCAGACTAAGGAAAGCCACAGCTTATCCCCGAGACTGAGTAACAAGAAATGGATCTACTCTTTGGGATCTGCCATGTACTTGTGACCTAACTTGGCCACCGTTGGAGACAAGATGCTGGACTTGATAGATCTTGGTCTGACTCTGCAAGGCACATCTTAAGTACTTTCTTCTTTCTACTATAGAGGCACCTTTCTACTATAGAGACACCTTACTGGCCCACCCCATTAAATCCTCATTAAGGAAGAGAGCCCTTTCCACGTCTGGACCAACGCAATGGAACTCCCTTCCTTCCGGAGCTTTGACTAGAACAATGCCCAAACACCTTTAAGAAAAGACTAAAGACATGGTTGTTTAGCGAAGCCTTTGCCTAACTTTGATGACCCTTGAACATTTCAGGCAGCGTGGTCAGTAGAACTTCATCACTAGCAAGCCGATCTGAGTACAGACGAGCTATCAAATGTTTTTCCTCTGCAATACCCTATCCCACTTATCTCTTTGTTAATCCTATTTCATTGGATCCAAGTTTTGTTCTCCCCTGTTTAATGTAATGCATCCTTTTGCAATGGTTATTGTTATAATGTAAACCGAGGTGATTTGTAACTTGTTACATGAATATCGGTATATAAAAGTGCCAAATAAATAAATAATAAATAAATATAGGTTGCTAGCATCTGGGGTGGTATTCAATATGAGTTATATCGCACATCTTAAATGGGTTTTTTTGTCTTATTTTATATATGTTCTTCAGTGCAGGAAAAGAATCACCGCATGGAGTTTTTTGTATATACGTTATTTATCAGATATTACTATCTGTAAGGCCTGTATGTACAATGGATCATTCTATCTCTGTATTCATATACACTTAGTGTCATTTAATATGCTGTACACTGCCTAGCATCAAAGTCTCTCAAAACGGTGGGTATTTCATTGTAATAAATAAGTGAATATGCTGCTCTTTTGAACATGCCAATGTGTTCTCTACTGCGCCATGGTTTAATGAAACTACTGCTTGGAGACAGCACTATACAAACTCCCGTGCCTCACATATTTAGTGATACCAGAAACAATGGTGTAAGTAGCATACTTCAATAAATATAAAGTAATTAAAACCAGAATATATTTTTGTGATTCTCTCTCTCTCTGTCTTTCTATATATATATGTATATAAAGAGATATATGTATCTAGCTATATAATGAAAGAGAGAATAATACAGACTTTGAAATAAAGCCTTTCCCATACCTGTTTCCATTTTGCCATCTAGTGCAGCAGGGCCATCAAGTACCAAACTTTTTATCTGAAGAAATTCATCTGGCTCCTCCCCTCCAACAACAGTGAAGCCAAACCCCCTGCTGCTTTTCCTCAGTTTTGTATGAATGAACTTTCCTTTCAATTCGGCTGGGTTTCTTGTAAAGAATGGTTTTCCTAAATTAGAAAACAAATAGTTACTAGGTATCTTTCAAAAGCACCACTACAATTATACAATTTTAATCATTTGAACTGCCTAGAAACATACAGCCTCAGCTAAAAAGCTACTGTTAAACTAAGGATGGGGGTGACCTGTGATGTGTATGGCACAGCAGATGCTACCATAGGCTTGCTGGGCAGACTGGTTGGAGCGTTTGGTCCTTTTTCTGCCGTCATATTCTATGTTTCTATAATGACAAAATCCCAGACAACTTTTTAAATCATGTCTATTACAAATTAATGAAGCACCCAACTGTTATATTAATATCGATCAGATTGGTTTCTTTCAATGTGAAAAATATAAAGGAAACCTAAGTGGCTCTGACACAGGAAAGCACCAATTCTCCCAAAATAGTGTTAGAAAAGTCAATCGACAGTGAAACAAAAACAATTATGATCCCTATTTCGTTTTTAAAAAATTATTTTATATTTCATCACCAAAGAGTAATGAATCAAACTAAGGGGGATTTATTAAGCCATTATAGTTTAACACATGAGGGGACAAATATAATGAGGGGTGTCACTGCAATATTTGGTCTCTCCCTGACAAATTATTGCAGCATTACCGTTGCACGGTGTTTATTATGGAAAAAACATGTGACAAAAAAATCACACTAAAGTAAGCATCCTTCACAAGCGACGGCACAGCAACCCACCTTGGCTGGGGCTTTCATCACTTAAAGGGCCAGCAGACCAAAAAAATGTTCCTTTCCAAAAGGCAAAAAAAAAAAAAAATCACCCCAGGAGTTGATGTTGACTCCCTCCCCCCAGCCTACCAAGTTGGCACTGGCCCCCCCAAAATGAAAAAGTAATGAAATGCCACAGGCGCGGAAGACAGCTCTTTTCCCCATCTCCTTCAAGGCCACAAAGCCCCATTGACACAGGATAGCCCCTCAGTCCATCCCTGCCCCTTCCTTCCAAAGATAATAAAATTCCTGCTGTCTAGTGTCCCTCATCCCTGCACCCCATAAAATAATTTCTTGGTGGTCTTGGGGGGGGGGGGGTGGCAGGTGGTTCTCCATCCCAATCCTCATGACTTCAAATAAGTGACTTTGATAGCTAGCTGGGGGCCCAGGGCGCCCCCTAGCCTTGGGCAATGCCATTTTGAAAAATAGCACAACCTGATTTTGCTCCAATCACATGACAGGGGCGAGGTCTGGGGATTGGATCTTGCCCTGTCACGTGATATGGGCAAGGTCAGGTCGGCGCCATTTTTCCTAATGGAGCCCGAGCCCTCAGCTGGCTATCAATTACACCTATTTCAGATAGTGGGGGTTAGGGAGTTCGGGTGGAGATCCACCTGCTCCTCCAACCCACCAGGATACTATTTTTTGGGATGGGGTAGGGTTGGGGGAGGGTACACTAGGGATTTTATATTTAGAACGGGGGGTATGGATGGGCCACGGAGTGGTAGGGGCTATTGTGTCAATGGGGCTTTTTTGCCTTGAAGGTGGGAAGGGAAAGGGCCGTCACTATGCACCTGGTATTTCTTTATTTTTCATTTCAAGGGGCCAGTGCCTCCTTGGTAGGTGGTGGGGGGGGGGGCAGGAAGGGTTATTTTTTTTCCATTAGGGGCGTGTATATCAGGCACCTTGGCCCTTTAAATTTCCCACAAGAGCATGGAGGACTCACATTAGCAGCCCAAAACTCCCTCTGGAAAATAACTACACCTCTCTCAAATGCAATAAAATAACATGGGTTTTTTCAAAATCAGTTGCATATTTATTAGCATTAGATTGGCTATTCATAAGCTGCTTTGTATGCATTAAGCATTTTTCTGCATGCAAATGCATGCAAAGTAGCTTCTTTCCATAAGGGGAGGAAATCTTTTGTTATATTGTGCAACAGTGTCGCAATATGGTGATATCGCGTGATCAACAGCATTTAACGCGATATCTCGGCTTACTAATCTAGGCCTAAATTGTCATGCTCTTGCTGACTGACACGAGACATACTTTAATTATAGCACAAATCTTTAGAAGGGTCTCAGAGAGCAAAATTAAAATAGCAAGGGATGTATCTACAAAAAGGATCAAATGTTGGAAATACTATACATCTGGACAAAAGTAGAACCTAGGAATAAGACCAATGGAGATGCAAGTAGTAAGAAAAAAAAATAGTTAAGCTGCTATTTTGAAGAAATACTGCTCCTTTAAGAACAATGTTATGAGAAGGAAAGCACTGTTCAGGGAGCCATAAAGACAGAACTAGTTGATTGCTCAAAATATTCCGTTGGCAGATTCTTGGCTCAATTATTTCCTCATTTGGTCTTCTTTCAGATTTCTTTTTTAGCATGACATTTTTCTGGAGATTTAACCATTTTGTAATAAAAGCTGTGCTCTACCTGTTTCTACATCTTTCCTTTCACAGATCTCCTCTTCAGTTGCAAGTGATGTCAGCATGAGTTCTGACATCAGAACGGAAAGGGGGGGGGGAGGGTAAACACGTTTCTTGCTTTAGTTATTTTAATGAATTTGGAAATTATTTGTCAGTCCACGGCTTTAATGTCTTATCAGCTTTGCTGTGCTCACAGCATAGTGGGACTGATTTACTAAGGCCCTCTGCCATTATATCTTGTTGGGAATAAAGATTAGTAAAGCAGGCCCAAAGAGCACTTATCCTCTCACATCATGGAATTTATATCACAGTCAGAGAACAAAATCAGTCAACTGCTAGTCATTCTCACCCACACAACTGAGATGATGTCACTAGCAAATCCTCTTTTCGTTAACTCCCTGTTATTATTTTCACTAATCATTTTGTCTGTATCTGTCATGCTTTTAAAGACAAATTGTCAATGTTTCTGTGCAAACATAAATAAATATGATTTTCTTGTGCTCTGCCATGGTGAATTAGAGGTGAAATTGTAGATGCTAAAAAAATAGTTTCTGTACTATCCAGGGATTTTCTCTCTAGCTCTCCTATATGCTCAGTATTTAATTATCAAAAATATGAATTGAAACATCAGACTCTTTCTTTAGTATTAGACATACAAGTGTGATATCATTAAAATAAGGGCAATCATGCACCACCTAACATCTAGCCTATTTATGTATTTACCTTTTTTGTACATGGAGATAAGCACAATTAAGTCCATCTAGTCTGCCTATCTGCTACCATATTCTATGTTTCTATGCTCCAGCTGCCTATTTAGATCAAGCAGGAGACAACATGAGATTCTGCACTCATTAGGGATCCACTGTCCTAAAACTTCAAAGTACTAGTAAACCCACATT
The DNA here is from genome assembly GCF_901001135.1 of Rhinatrema bivittatum. Taxonomy (NCBI): domain Eukaryota; kingdom Metazoa; phylum Chordata; class Amphibia; order Gymnophiona; family Rhinatrematidae; genus Rhinatrema; species Rhinatrema bivittatum. Next base: position 285,636 of record NW_021820703.1, read on the forward strand.
CATCCTTCAGTACTTCTATATTCCACTAATAGCTCTATCCCCTTATATTGGTTTATACTCTTTTTACCTTTGACAATGCTAATAAATCATCTGACTGGATATCTTTAATATGATTAATATGCCATATCAAATGCTTACACTCTTGCTGGATAACTCCTAGATTATGGTACATACAATTTCTTGGATTTTTTTTTTTTCAACAATTCAAGGATGGTAACTTTCAAACGGGCATGCATGCCAGTGTGCGCCCACGGACGCGGCTATTTTATAAGATGCACGCACAGACGTGTGCATGTTATAAAATATGCCTGGGCATGCGCATGGGTGCCCAAATTTAAGCTTGTGAGCACCCAACTATTCAAGTCGGGTTTTAGCTGCGTAAGTGAGGGAATTTTATAACCAGTGCGCGTCCATGTCATGACCAGTTTCATCAGTTTTTCCACCAGTTTGCCCAATCTAGAGCTGTCCTCCAAACCTCCCTGGTTTATTAGCCTGCACTTTCCCTTGTTAACCCAGACTCCTCAAGCCCTTCAGTGATGCCTTGAAATACTTTTAACACTTACGCTTCCTTAATAGCAGAAGTAAAGTAATGCCGCACTGGACCTGGGCATGTGCCAAGGTACATAAGTTATTTATGAGTGTATCTCTTGGTCCTGCCATGGAATCCCCATAATCTGCCTACATTATGTCCCTTTTTTCCTGATATGAGATATTTGTGCATCTGGATTTGCATGCACATGTGGGTGGCTTTTAAGATACGTTGGGCGCAGGGCTTTTAATATTCACCTCTTACTGAATATCAACACATACAGTCAAAAACATACAAAATTTGCATTAATTTTACCCTTTTCCCCAGAGGAAAGGTAAGAGAATGCATCACCAATCTTCCTTAGATTGTATTAATTTAAGTCAAACTACAATTTAGTTATCTTATTAAGCAACCAAATATCTAGCATAAATTGTTCCAATAGAATTTTATTATACTTTACCATGGGCTGGAGCTTCTCTAAGTGGTTCCGGGTTGTTTGGAGGATGTTTAATAGGTGGAGGGACAACAGTTGGATGCTCATCTGTCCATTCTAAAGAAATGTAAAGAGACTGTTTAAATATGCACTAGAAGATGCCCAAATGGTTTACAAGTGCTTCCTGTACAAACTGGTTTGAAGAATATGAGACAAGCTGCCTAGGCAAACCTTGATCTCCTATTAACAGAAGCTAAATGTGCATTCATTGAACTGCTAAGCCCCTGGAGGGAAATATATCATCATTTAAACAATGATATGTCAATAACTCAAAGTTCTATCAATTAATTGAGATATTAAAGAGGAAGAAGATGGACTTTAACTGTTGCAGCTTTAGAGATAAGAAACAACATTACAATTAAGAATTTATTGTTTAAAACATTGTTGAAAGTATATCTCAGATTCATTAAGATAATTAAGTAGTAGCATCAAATAAATACACTATTCATTCTTATTAAACATAGTCCTAGGTAGCTTGTGAGCAATACCAGTATTGCTCTTAAATTAAATATAGCACACCTATGTAGAAACAAAGGTCAACAAACACCTACAAAAAGACATTGACAGGGACAAAAGATCATAAGAAGCTGAAGAGATAGAAATGCAAAAGAAATGTGAGAAAAAACTTTTTCACCAAGAGGGTGTAGACACCTGGAACCAACTTCTCAAGAAAGTTATAGGAGGCAAAACAGTGGCAGAAGGAAGAAGGAAGAAGAAAAACACAGGGCAAGTAAGACTGACAGAAAAATAGGCAGGTATAAATGGGGAGACTAAGTAGATCAAATGGTCCTTTTCTGTTTACATCTTACAACTGCTTTTATTAGAAACATGGAAATCATATCTAAATATTGGACTAATACTTTTGACTAGCTTTTAAGAGCTCTGCTTCTTTTATCAGGTCAATACACTGAGCAAGGAAGGAAGCACAGTTCTCAAAAGGTTAGTCAAAAATATATTTAGTCCAATACAAATGTATCATCTATAACTGGTTTATTCATGTTTATTGCACTTGGACAAATTAAACTATAATGGAAGGGTTATCAATGACTATAAACTTAGTAGAGAAAGCACTATATTCTATTACAGTACATATTGTACATGACACAAGTCCTAGGTAAATTATATTGCTCCCTGACAACAGCTGCTTTCAACTTGATTTAAGATGTCTATAATAAAAGGAATATTTTATGAAGAGAAAATAAAATTGCCCTTCAATTTATCATGCTATAAATATGATAAAAAGTTCAAACAAATAATATACTCTCACTTCAGAAATGAAAAATCATTGTGCTAAGTGCTGCAACAAGGTTTTACAATAAAAGCCTTTAGATTAGACTATCTTCCACTCAAGAATCATTACTAAGGATTTTTTCTACACCTATAAGAATAGTACATATTTCTCAAAATTTATGTAGCAATATACTATACAATGAGTATGCTTGTGAAGAATAAATATGAAAACATGAAGGTTCAAGGAAGAATATCTTTCCTTTAGCAAATATCCTATTCAGAATATATCCTCTGTTGGTTCTAACCTTCTGTTTGCTGTTGCTGCTGATGCTCAAGTTGCTTCTTTCGTTTGGCTTCCAGAACTGGATTCTCATACTGTGTCTTCCTGTTTATGTGACTGGTAGACAAAGGCGGCATCAATAAGTTAAGAAACATAATTAGTAAATTACAATGGTAGTCACATTAGAAATCTTTCCTACAGTCAAAATGGAAAAAATTAACCACAAGATATAGCGAGTATAATGATCAATGCCACTTCTGCAGATAAAACAATGGGCTGTTTGAATTTTGTCTTCTCTCAATGTGGGTAAAATTACACGTTTTACAATGCACATAATTTTGTTCACATTGACAGGAGGCATTCTCATTGTTTAAGAAAGGGAGGGAAACAACACATGTAGATAACACACAGAGTTTAGAAAATGTCATTTCCAAAGGACAAAGTATCTGCAGAAAAAGCAGGTGCTAATCTCTGTGTATACTTATTTCCAGAGAAATAATCAAAGCAAAACTATGCACCTAGTTTTGCTTTATTAGTGCAAAATCCAAAGGTAAAAAAAAATACCCATGGTATTTGCAACAATACAGGCAGCCTGATTACTGCTCTCATAATAGAAGTTTATCTCCATACTGTATATGCCAAAATACTGATGTAGAAAAAGGTTGTATGTACTTCCTTATTTGAAGGTTTAAAAAGGAATGACAAATTTTGAATATAATTTCTACATAA